>NC_045556.1:6878737-7148737 GCF_009769535.1 Thamnophis elegans | reverse complement strand
GATGTCAGCGTTCCAATATCTCAGGGGTTGCCACAAAGAAGAGGGAGTCAAGCTATTCTCCAAGGCACCCGAGGGCAGGACAAGAAGCAATGGGTGGAAACTAATCTACGAGAGAAGCAACTTAGAACTAAGGAGGAATTTCCTGACAGTTAGAACAATTAATCAGTGGAACAACTTGCCTTAATAAATTGTGATTGTTCCAACACTGGAAGTTTTTAAGAAGAGTTTGGACATCCGTTTGTCTGAAGTGGCATAGTGTTTCCTGCCTTAGCATGGGGGTTGAACTAAAGACCTCTGGGGTCCTTTCCCACTCTGTTATTCCTTTAATTTAATAGATACTATCAGGGGGTGGGACACAACACATTTATTCCCTCATTTTGAACCCAAATAAATATACTGCAAGCCAGTAAAATCAGAATCATTTTTCTTCCTTGGTAGCCATTATTAAAAAAGAGGAAATAAGTCTAAAGCAACGTTGCAAAAGGTCATTTATGGTGTAATTATTGTCCCATGGTAAATAACAGATCAACGATCAAAATCCATATCACTAGCGTCAGTTAATTGCATGGACTTTGTTTTCAATCTCTCTCTCTCTCTCTCTCTCTCTCTCTCTCTCTCTTTCTCTCTCTCTCTCTTATTTTTAATTTCCAGGAGAACAAATTACAGCTCCAGTACCATATCTCCTTGGAGTTCCTAAAACTGCACCAGTTTCTTCACACCAAGGAGAAACTGCTAATCCATCAGTTAAAGGAAGAGAGTGAAATCCTTCTGCAGGAAATGGAAGGAAACCTAAACAAACTCCAAGACCAATCACAAATTGCCAAAGACACTTTGGTCTGCATTCAGGCTCGGTTGTACCAGCAAAATTCTGCCGGTTTCCTAAAAGTAAGATTGCCAGATTACACAGTTGCACATGGTTTAGGATGATGTGGCTGAAGTATTAAGATGCGTAGGACTCAGGGGTATCTGCTTAGCATGGAGAAGAAGGACATCGTTGAAAACTACGACGTCAATTAGACAAGTTCGGAGATTAAGCTGGCAGCCCATTTGGCTTTAAGGTCATTTGATATAGTTTTTAGAAAGGAATAAAGGCCCTCTAGGGCCAGAGACCTTTAAAGCTGTGAAGGCCACTGAGAAATTTGAAATCTAATCTTTGCTTTGCTGAGTTATGTTTATACTTATCAATGGGTCCAAAGGGAAGGCAATTTAGAAATGATTCTTCTTCCCTTTCTCTTGTTTCATTTTTTCCTGGCAGGGAATAAAGACATTTGTGGAATGGTGAGTACGAGTCTACAAGGAAATATTCTGAAATGATGATAGCAGACTTCAAGTGTAGCAAAAAATATGAAGATGAACCACAAAATCTGGACCCTTCCCCTTGGTTGGCCTGCTCTTCCTGCTGCTGTGCATTCTGTCCTCTCTGAAGGACCCAAGCAAGCATAAATATATAAGGTTCTTCCCTTGAGATTGGGAATCCTAGCATTCAACTCTTCAGCATCTATGTAGTGGTTCTTCTGTGTTGATGCAAACACATGTATCAGTGTTCAAGCAATGAATGAGTTCCAATAGAAGAGAATAGTTGTCTGTCTGTCTGTCTATCCATCCATCCATCCATCATCTATCTTTCTTTCTTTCTTTCTTTCTTTCTTTCTTTCTTTCTTTCTTTCTTTCCTTTCTCCCTTCCCTCCTTCCTTCCTTCCTTCCTTCCTTCCTTCCTGCCTGCCTGCCTGCCTGCCTGCCTGCCTGCTTTCCTTCCTTCTTTGTATCCCTCCCTCATCTATCTATCTATCTATCTATCTATCTATCTATCTATCTATCTATCTATCTATCTATCTATCTATCTATAGCAATAGCAATAGCAATAGCAATAGCAATAGCAATAGCAATAGCAATAGCAATAGCAATAGCAATAGCAGTTAGACTTATGTACCGCTTCATAGGGCTTTCAGCCCTCTCCTACCTCGGAAGGATGGAAGGCTGAGTTAACCTTGAGCCAATGAGATTAGAACCGCTGAACTGCAGATAACAGTCAGCTGTAGTGGCCTTCAGTACTACACCCTAACCACTGCGCCACTTCGGCTCTCCATATCATCTATCTATCTATCTATCTATCTATCTATCTATCTATCTATCTATCTATCTATCTCTATCTATCTATCTATCTATCTATCTATCTATCTATCTATCTATCATCTATCTCTATCATCTATCTATCTATCTATCTATCTATCTATCTATCTATCTATCTATCTATCTATCTATCTATCTATCTATCTATCTATCTATCTATCTATCTATCTATCATCTATCTCTATCATCTATCTCTATCATCTATCTATCTATCTATCTATCTATCTATCTATCTATCTATCTATCTATCTATCTATCTATCTATCTATCTATCTATCTATCTATCTATCTCTATCATCTATCTATCTATCTATCTATCTATCTATCTATCTATCTATCTATCTATCTATCTATCTATCTATCTATCTATCTATCTATCTATCTATCTATCTATCTATCTATCTATCTATCTATCTATCTATCTATCTATCTATCTATCTATCTATCTATATCTATCTATCTATCTATCTCTTTTATCTATCTATCTATCTATCTATCTATCTATCTATCTATCTATCTATCTATCATCTATTTATCTAATCCATCCATCCATCCACCCACCCACCCACCCACCCATCTATCTATCTATCATCCCTCCCTCCCTGCCTCCACTCACCTACCTATCACATTTCAGTCATCTCTAATTTCTGGATTCTGTCCACATTTTGTATCCTTTTTGATATTCGATAAAGGAGACTATTTGTAGTTGAGGGTTGAACTGTGGGGTCCTTAGTGCTCTCTGAGCTTGGTGTTTCCTTGCAGATGTTTCATTACCCAACTAGGTAATATCATCAGTGCATGGGTGCTGTTATCTATCTAGGTAAGGAAAAGGCTGTAAAAAAGCAACAAGAGCAAAGAGCACCAAGGACTCTACGTTAATTAATTGTTAATTGCCCTGTGTGGCCACTTCATTTTTTCCTCCGTAGTTCCATGCATTTATATCAGACAGGAAGAAAATCCAGGGGTGTTGTTGGCATCAAACACAGCTCTTTCCCATATAGTACTTTGGGGATAATGTATACCAATTCTTTGAAGCAGGAAATGTTCCTCAGTGCATTGCTCTTAGCCAGTATATCCCAATGGTATAGTCGTTTCTGGGATTATAGCAATAGATTTATATACTGCTTTTATAGCAATAGATTTATATACTGCTTTATACTGCTTTACAGCCCTCTCTAAGCGGTTTACAGAGTCAGCCTCTTGCCCCCCCCCCCCAACAATCTGGGTCCTCATTTTACCCACCTCGGGAAGGATGGAAGGCTGAGTCAACCTTGAGCCTGGTGAGATTTGAACTGCCAAATTGCCGGCAGCCAGCATTTTTTTTCATTTTTTCATTTTATTAGGATTTATAGGCCGCCCTTTTCCCTGAGGGGACTCAGGGCGGCTTACAATCATTAGGGAGGGGGTGCAATTCAAAAATAAACAGTATGTGAACAAAGTAAAATAATAAAAACATAACTTGCATTCAACACTCAACACTCGGGTGGGGCAAATTAGAAGCTTATCCCCAGGCCTGTTGGGATAGCCAGGTCTTGAGGGCTGTGCGGAAGGCCTGGACGGTGGTGAGGGTGCGTATCTCGATGGGGAGGTCGTTCCACAGGGTCGGAGCTGCAACAGAAAAGGCTCTCCTCCGTGTAGTCGCCAGTCGGCATTGACTGGCGGATGGAATTCGGAGGAGGCCCAGTCTGTGCGATCTAATCGGTCGGAGGGAGGTAATTGGCAGAAGGCGGTCTCTCAAGTAGCAGAAGTAGCCTGCAGTACTGCACTCTAACCACTGCGCCACCGTGGCTCATTATGTCCCAGATTATCTCTCATCCCTGCCACATTTAACCAACTCTACAAATGTTCTGTGTAGGATGGAGAGCAAAACTGACAATTCGTCTCTGGTACAATTAGTGACCGGGTCGCTGAACCCTGGAGAATTCAAGGGACCTATGCATTATGGGGTATGGAAAGAAATGAGAACCATCCTTAATCCAGGTAAAGAAGCAATCAGATCAGTAACGTGATTTTAACTGAAATAGATTATTCCCCCCCCCCCCCACATTCCTATCTTGGAAGAAGGGATGGGGAAGTGAATGCAACTGGTTGAGATAGCAAAAGAAGTTATTCCAAAAATCTAACTTTGCTTCCATTTGGAAAACACTGTTGGACTTCTTGCTAGTAACTGAAAGAAACGCACCTTTAATTTTGGCATGTGACGGAAATGCTGTGTATTGCTGTTGATTGTAGAATAAGAGGTTAATGTATTTCATATCTGTACCAAAAAAAGTTAGTATATCGTATAGATCAGTGGTGGGTTTCAAAAATTGTTCGAACCTACTCTGTGGGTGTGGCCTCCTTTGTGGGAGTGGCTTTCCGCCCATGTGACCGGATGGGAGTGGCTTGCCGCCCATGTGACCGGATATGAAGATGCCGACGACACTTGTCAGAACCACCTTAAATTACCTCACACACAGCACTGGCATGCATAAGAATAGGATGTCAACTTGTTTTTTAAAAGGCATCTTTGGTTTGCGTTAAAACAACTTCAACAAACGCAACGTTCTGATTGCACCACAAACGCAGTAGTCATCCTTACCTTTCACAGAGGCACTGAGTTTTATAAATATGAGCATGATAGTGTAGAATAATCATATCCAAGGACCAGTGGTGGGTTTCAAAATTTTTTGGAAGCTCTTCTGTAGGTGTGGCCTGCTTTCCGGGTCCACTGGTGTGACCTCTTCTAGCTGGTTCGGTAGATTTTACGAACCGGTTCTAACGAATAGGTGCGAACTGGTAGGAACCCACCTCTGGTATAGATAAAAAGATAAAGGTTCCCCTTGCACATATGTGCTAGTCGTTCCCGACTCTAGGGGGCGGTGCTCATCTCTGTTTCAAAGCCGAAGAGCCAGCGCTGTCTGAAATCGTCTCCATGGTCATGTGGCCGGCATGACTCAACGCTGAAGGCGCACGGAACGCTGTGACCTTCCCACCAAAGGTGGTTCCCATTTTTCTACTTGCAATTTTACGTGCTTTTGAAGTGGTAGGTTGGCCGAAGCTGGGTCAAGTAACGGGAGCTCTCCCTGTTACGCGGCACTAGGGGTTCGAACTGCCGAAATGCCAACCTTTCTGATTGAGAAGTTCAGCGTCTTATCCACGGAGCCACAGCGTTCCCTATCGTATAGATAGGCCTTGTTTATCGTAATTTAATTTAGAATGAAGGCATCTCCCAGGCTTCACCAATCATGTCTTTCCTTCTCCAGACATCACCTTCGTCACCTTGGATCCTAACACAGCTCACCCCAACCTGGTCCTCTCCGAAGGGTTGACCTGTGTCTGGCATAACGACACGAAGCAGATTCTCCCAGATATCCCGGAAAGATTCGATTGCAGCGTTTCGGTCTTAGCTTCTGAAGGATTCACCACCGGGAAGCACTATTGGGAGGTGGAAGTGAAGAAGAAGAGCAAGTGGACTCTAGGGGTTGTCCGGGAAAGCATCAACCGGAAAGGGAATTATCCCCTCTCGCCCAAGGAAGGCCACTGGTTGATCAAGCTGAGGAATAAGAACGAGCTAAAGGCTGTCGATATCCACCCCAAATGCCTCACCTTGTTCAGCAACCTGTGCAGAGTGGGGATCTATTTGGATTACGAAGGGGGCCAGGTATCCTTCTATGAGGCCATGGCCATGTCTCACCTCTACACCTTCACGGACACCTTCACCGAGAAGATGTACCCCTACTTCTGCCCGTGTCTCAACGACTCTGGAAAGAACAAGGACCCCCTGAGAATTATTGCTTTCGATATGTAGAAGCACGGGGAAGACGGGGACGTCTCCTCAGCCGATATGTCTGACCCTGGCTCTGTGGGAGCTTATAGGATTGTGGGGTACGGCCCCCAGGGCCGGTAGAAGGACCCAATCAGTTCCCTTGGATTTCTCACGGGGTTTACTCCTCCCTCTTTCCAACAGTAGAGTAGTTCCTTTGCCCCTTTCTGTGGTTCAGCTAGGACAACCGTTAACATTTCGAAAAGGTAGCCAGATGCCTCCTTGACCACTTAAAAGAGCATCTCCAATGGGGAAGGGTGTGTGTGTGTGTGTCATCCGATTTCTTCCCGGGATAATTTCCAACTGTTAAGGTTGAGCAGAAGGATGTATCCCAAGCTATTAGTGTTCCATTCCATAACATTATAAGAATAATACGAATAATGTCAGCCTTAATAAATAAATTCATACTTTGAGGAAACTCCCAGGCCTGAGAGTTTTGATTGGTTTGGGTCGGTGACTTGGACCCCTGACAAATAAAAGAAAATGTTAAGTTTAAGCATGGCTTTCCCCACCACACCTCTTCTCCTCCTGGTGTTTGGTGGGAAGCTCCCTTCTTCACAACGCCGTGAAAACAGGCAAACCTTCAGAAACTTAATAACTGGGCAAATTTCATTTTCCCTATATATATATATATTTTTAAAGATCAGTTGCACAGGTAGTCCACACCTGGGGCCAGATTTCCCATTGCTAAGTGAGACGGTAAGTGAGGCATGTCCGGTTTTACGACCTTTTTTTTTAGCACCGTTCAGCAAACCACCATAGTTGTTGTTGTTATTATTATTATTATTTTATTATTTATAAAATTTATATGCCGCCCAATCCCGAAGAACTCCGGGCGGCTTACAAAAAAGAGAGAGAGAGAGAAAAAAAGACACATAACGAACACATAATGAGAAAAAAAAACGCAACACCACATACATTCATTCTAATTGGGGCCGGACCTCAACAGTGAGGTCAACAGCCCCAGAACAGCAAAGTTTTTACGGCTTTCCTGAAGGCCATGAGAGTGGGTATGGTCTGGATCTCTGGGGGGAGCTGGTTCCATAGAGATGGAGCAGCCACAGAGAAGGCTCTCCTCCGGGGAGCCGCCAGTCGACACTGTCTGGCTGACGGCATCTGTAGGAGGCCCAATCTGTGGGATCTTACTGGCCTCTGGGAGGTATGTGGCAGCAGGCGGTCTCGAAGGTTGTTAAGTGAATCTCGGTCATCAAGTGAGTTTGGTGAGTCGGAGGCTGCCTGGGAAGACGGTGCCGACATGCCGGCTGCCCAATGCTCGAATTATGATCACGTGACTGTGGGGGAACGCTTTGACGGGACCGTGATAGCCATCACATTATTCAGTACCCTGACTTTAAACGGCCACTAAAGGGATAGTTGTAAGTCAAGGACTGCCTGAATTGGTGAAAAGTAACCCAGCCTAAAGAAAAGCCCAAATCTATGGCTGTGAGTGGATTTGCTGTTTTTTTTTAAAGAATACCCATAAGCCTTTACAAAGAGCAAATACTGTATATAGATATATGTTCTGACCCCCCCTTCTCCGTCCAGGAATGAAAGCCAAAAGCCACGTTACTAAAAAGGTTTCTTTTAATCAGTCCAAGCTCTTGTTGGCTGCAAGCCCCAAATAAACAAAGATAATAGCTCTGGCAGAAAGTCCTATAACTCATAACAAAATGCAAACCCGGCTTCTCTTATCTCAAACCACTTATCCAAGTTGGCTTCTCTCGGTTTGTGAACGCGAAGAACAACAATCACTAGAACGGGAATGGAACGTTGACTTCTGCCACCAAGGCGTGGCACCAGCAGTCTCTTTATACTCAGGAGAGGATCTCAATGAGCAACAGCTGCTTGCAATCATCTCCTGTAAGCAGGGCCAGATTTAGATGAAAAGAGGCCCTAGGCTATTCCACTTATGAGGCCCTTTCACCTCCCATTTTTAAGTTTGTAAATTACATGAGAGACAATAAAATACATCATTACTGTGATATATGTCAATATATATCAATATATATATAGCTGGCCTCCCGACGGAGGGCGGCTCTGCTCTGCAGCAAAGGCAGCGAGGCCAGCCGCCTCCCCTGCTGCGCTCAGCTGCCCGGCTCGGCCCCCTTGCCCTCACCTGCCTGGCCGCTGGTGGGCTCCGCGTCGACGGGGCGGCTACTGGGAGCGGCCGTGCCTCTCACCCGACCGCCGGTGCCAGGAGCGTGGGCGGGCTCCCCAACTTCCGCGGCGCTGGAATGATCTTAACTAATACATTTTTATGATTGTTTATTAGTCATATGCGTAGAATTTCTCCTTATTTTCGGTTCAGTGTTTTAGTGTTCCTTGTTTTTAGAATAGTGTAATTTTAATTTTGCTAACAATTTGAATGTAGGCCCCTCTTGATCTTGAGGCCCTAGGCTGAAGCCTAGTTAGGCTATAGGAAAATCCGGCCCTGCCTGTAAGTACTCAGTTGTTCCTTTCGTCAAGTAACCCTTCGACGGGGTGCATCCTGCAACAACTCCCAAGTGTTTCCCTGAACACTCCCTCTGATCCAATGCTCTGCCGCCACCTGGTGGCCGACGGCTCCTGCTGGGCCACAACAGATATATATTTGCAATCTCTTTTTCATGTTTGAGATCCGTGGTTACTTTCAGGAACTCGGCAGTTATGATGACTTCACAGCTCTACTCCACCCACTCAGCAACCATTCCAGCCAACACATGTTATTAACACGCAAACCATTTTCATCCTTTTTTTAAATAAAATGTGTTCGTTGGAAAAGGACTCATTGTCACGGCACTGAAGAAAAAGCAACTTATATTTTTCACACTTACGACCGTTCCAACATCCCAATCTCCAGGTGATCAAAATTGATCAACTGACTCATACTTATGACGGTTGCATTGTCCCGGGGGTGGCATGCTCCCTCTTTGTGAACTTCTGACAACCAAAATCAACGGGGAAGCCAAATTCAGTTCAGAGCCATGTGACTTGACTCAACAATGCAGGGATTCACGTCATAACTGTGGCAAGAAAGCTCGTAAAACGGGGCCAACATCGGTTAGCAAATGTTTCACAGCCACAAAAATGTTGGCCTCCATTGGTGTTGTAAGTCGAGGACCGCCTGGACTCCAAAGCGAAAACCAGCTGTCGATTTAACTTACTCTTTGTCATGTCATTATTAGCACGATTGAAATTCACATTATTATTACTTTAAGCAAAGGGTTTTTTTGTTACATACTTAAACTTCTTTATAAACAAAGTGGGATCCAGATTTCCCCTTCTTTAAATCTTGTAATTATACGTAGTGCATTTTACATCTTTTTTTCCCCATTTTGCATTTCAGTCGTCTTATCTTCATTCCATAGTCTCCCGCTTAATTTTAATTTCTTATTAGCATATTGAACAATATCATTATTTGCCTCTCCAAGTCAATCACATTTAACATATCATTTCCATCTATTATTCTGCTTTACTGTTCATAACATATATCCTCAAATTTAATTTTGTGCATTAAACATTTCATTTGATTACTTGTCTGCAAATAGTAAGTTTAATCTATTTCCCCCACATTGTATTAAACATAAAACTTTGGCTATATTCCCTAAATTTCATTCTATTCTATTAACAAGTCTTTCTTCCCTCCTTTTAACCTTCTCCTCTTAGTCTCTCAGGAACTTCATTTCTCTTATGGTCTTTTCTCTCCATCCATTTACTTGATTTTTTCTTTTTCTTGATCTTAAAATTTTTTCTTTCAAATTCTGTCTCCTTTTTAATTCCATTGTTCTAGTACTTCACTGTTGTTCCCACTTTGGGTCTGAGCCTGGTGCTGATGAAGCCAATGATGGACACCAGAAAGGAAGTGCAGGTTTTCTGATTGCTTTTTATTGTGGAAAAGGGTTCCTGGTCAAAAGGCCAAGAAACCAAGAACAAAGGATTAAGAAAGCTTTATACATTTTCACTAAAGGAGAAGGCGGGACAAGGTGATGATCAAAGAAATGTCCTTCTGGGTTCAGCTCCAAGTGGGGAAAAAGACACTGGAGACATGGAGGCTGCTTGGAAAGATGGTTTATTGGTGGACAGGGCCACATGGCTTGAGCCCGGAACAGAAAAGGTGATCACATGCTTCAATGTTGGTGGAGAAGAAGAGAAGGGCTGAGGGAGGGGCTTGCTAGGCTTTTTATAACCTGTTCTGTCCCACCTCTTTTGAATCCAGGTTTGGTTGAGCTCTCAGATGCCATGGTCAGTTGGGGCCAATATTATCATGCTATAATCCCCACCCAGCTGAAGTGGAGAAGTCTTTATTATGTAAAGTGGATTAGCTTGGCCTTCTTAATGGCCCATTGACAAAGTGGGGATGGGCAGGAAGCTTCCGGCAGCTATTCTGTCTTTTAAAACATGTTTCTTTCTTTTATTTATTTATTATTATTTATTATTTATTAAATATATTTATATGCCGCCCAATCCCGAAGGACTCCCGGCGGCTTACAAAAAAATATAAGAAAAAACACATAACGATAAAGAAAACAATTTAAAAACAACAAACACCCCCATACATTCGCATCCAGAGAAATATTCTGCCTTTTCAAGATTTCCTAGGATATTTCATTTTTTCTGGGAGAGGGCTGGGTGATAAACTTCCTACAGTGAGATAACATATCCTCTAATGAACATTTTAGCAATAATTCCACAATTTGTTCTATTGGTCTCTAGCCGTCACTATTTCTGAGCCTTGGCTGATGAAGGCTCCAGGAGTTATCTAATAGACAGGCAGGCCATCTCCATTGCTAGCTTTTGGCTGAGGTCTGCAAATTGTCTAATCCTTGTTATTTTTTTTTATCAACTTTCTAACTACCCATAATTGCTACAAGGCTTTACACAGGCATATTTCCTGTTGATAAGCATTCTTTATTCTTGCCGGATAGATAGACACACCCAATTACACTCTTCCTGATTTACTTTCAAGTGGGTGCCTGTTTAGCAGCCAGCCCATCAGACATTATTGATATTTTGCAAAAGTCGGTCCTTGGAATCGGCCAGCAAGTTTCAGCCGGCCTCTTTTTACGCCTGGATTTAGCTGCCCTTGGACCTGAAAGGAGACATCCCCCCCCCACCCCGAAGGAGGCGTAAACACGGCCTGTGACTTGCATGCACCATCCCCATGCGGCGAAATGGTCCAATGTGCGGAAACGGCTTCCTTCAATGAGTGGGCGGAGACATTTCAGGGCCTTCCTCCGGATGGAAAGGAAACGGGGGCCTATGGAGCTTTGGGGGAGCCCAGCTTGGCTTCACGGCGGGATGTTTAGGGGCCGCAGCGCCTGGTTCTCGCAGAGCGTCCCCCCAGAGATCCGCTGCCTTTGGGGTGAGGGGCGACGGAGAGGGAATCCCCGCGGGGGTGGGTGGGTGGGTGGGAAAGGGAGGAAAACAGGGGAAGCCTCCACTGGGGTGAAGAGGCCCAAGGCTTCCCCCAGTGGACGTGAAGGGCTGCTGGTGAGCATCAGCTAGGTCAAAAGAGTCAAAATGGCGCCCGTGCCATTGAAGCCACGCCCACAGGTTTCAAAACTTGTTCGCGGCGGCTGGGGGCATGGACCGAGAGCCCCCGCAAAGCCCGAGGAAAGTTTCTCTGCCTGGAAACAATGAACAGCTGGTCCTATTTTTAAGAACCATTACAGGTAGCCCTTCGAAATTTAATGTCTGCAAAGACGGGCAGCATTTCCGTCGCTAAACAAGGCGGTCATTAAGTGAGCCGTGCCTGATTTCATGGACTTTTTTGGGGTTTTTTGCAAACCACTACAGTCGTTCAGGGGATCAAGTTAAGTTGTTAAGCGAATCCAGCTTTCTGCCCTGGACTTCGCTTGCCGAAAGCCACCCCATGTGTAATCCTGGGGACGCTGCAACCTGTGTCATTACATCTGCCGAAATTTTAATCACCTGACCGTGGGGATGTTGCGACCACCGTAAGTGCGAGAACAGGTTGTAAGTCACTTTTGGGGGGGCACTGGAACTTCAAACAGTCACTAAATGAACGAGTTGCAAATCAAGGACGACCTCTGTCAGGATTTACCCGGGGCTTCCAAAAAAAATCTATCTATCTATCTATCTATCTGTCTGTCTGTCTATATCTCTATCTCTATCTCTATCTCTATCTCTATCTCTATCTCTATCTCTATCTCTATCTCTATCTCTATCTATCTATCTATCTATCTATCTATCTATCTATCTATCTATCTATCTCTATCTCTATCTCTATCTCTATCTATCTATCTATCTATCTATCTATCTATCTATCTATCTCTATCTCTATCTCTATCTCTATCTATCTATCTATCTATCTATCTATCTATCTATCTATCTATCTATCTATCTATCTATCTATATTACTTTTCAGTCTTTTTCCAAGAAAAAACTAACTATTGGAAAACCCCCACCATTTGCAAAGAATATACTTTACAGGCAGTCCTCGATTTACGTCTACAACTGAGCCCCGAATTTCTGCTGCCAAGGGAGACGGTTGTTATTCAGTAAACTTTGCCCCATTTTTTTATACCCTTTCTTTCCACTGTTGTTAAGCGAATCCCTGCAGTTGTTAGTAAAACCGTTGTTAAGTGAATCTGGCTTCCCTGTAGCCTTTTGCTTGTCAGAAGGTTGCAAAAGAGGATTAGGTGATCCCCAGGACACCGTGACCGTCATAAAGAGCGGCCCGAGCGCCTTGAATTTGGGTCGCGGGTCCAAGGGGATGCCGCCGCCGTCGTAAGTGTGAAAAACGGCCATTAGCCGCTTTTTTCCCCCAGGGGTGTCACTTCGGTCACTGAATGAACTGTTGTAAGTCGAGGACCACCTGCATTGTGACTTCACGTTTTGTGTTGCATGACCAAGGACGTTCCCTGTGATGTTTTTTGTGCAGTTGGTGAAGGAGGGGTGATTGTGAATTTGGAAGCTGCCGATTATCTCTTCAGCAGCGACGCGTCTCACCCGGATACAAAAAGGTATCGCAACTCCGCTTGGATCAATATCTTTTTTAGATTAGACTAGCTGCCCGGGTATTTATTTATCCTAATTCTGTATTAGACGAGTAAAGGAATGAATACATCTATTCCATTTTTTCCTGCTGTGAGTATTAGAGATGAAGAATTGCTTTATATTACCGACTCACGGACTTACCAGAAATGCTCTGCTTTCTTCAAATCTTCCCTACACAATGTAAGCAAAAAAATTAAATTGTTTTCACCTGACTTCCATAATTTTCCTTCTTCTTTGCCTAGGATATACCAAAGTTTAGACTATCTGGAGGACCGAGTCACAGTCTTCATTCCTGCTTTCTTACCGCGAGTATCGACGGCAAAATGAAAAACACCGTAGCTCTGGGACATTTTGTCTCCTACCAGCCAGCTTACAAAAAGGTATGGAGTATGTATGGAGCAGAATGAGCAATAGGTATAATAATAATAATAATAACAACAACAACCGCAACAACAGCAGCAGCAACAGCTGTCCGTTCTGGGTCCTTGGGGAGGACTCGATAAGTGGACAAAAATGCCAGATCAGGTCTAAACATCTGTTTGACAGCTCATCCTTGTTCTTATATTTGTCCTGTGGCATTCTTTAGCACTAAATTCAACAGATGATGTTTTCTTTCTTTCTTTCTTTCTTTCTTTCTTTCTTTCTTTCCTTCCTTCCTTCCTTCCTTCCCCCTCTCCCTCCCTTCCTCCCCCTCTCTTTCTTTCTTTCTTTCTTTCTTTCTTTCCTTCCTTCCTTCCTTCCTCCACCCTCTCCTCCCTTCCTCCCCCCTCTCTTTCTTCTTTCTTTCTTCTTTCTTCCTTCCTTCCTTCCTTTCTTCCTCCTCCCTCTCCCTCCCTCCCCTTCCTCCCTCTCTCTCTACTCTCTCTTTCTTTCTTTCTTTCCTTCCTTCCTTCCTTCCTCCTCCCTCTCCCTCCCTCCCTTCCTCCCTCTCTCTCTCTCTCTCTCTTTCTTTCTTTCTTTCTCTTTCCTTCTTTCCTTTCTCTCTTTTTTCTCCTTCCTTCCTTCCTTCCTTCCTTCCTTCCTTCCTCCCTCCCTCCCTCCCTCTTTCTTTTGCTATCACCAGAGAGTAAACAGGAATTCCAGGAAATCAATATTCTTTGCCTCTGTTTATTATTCACTCCGAAATGATTGCAAATGCTCGTTGTCAGGGGTGGAATAGCTCTCTAGAAATATGTGTAAAATTGTCCATGTGACCAAGATGTTCAAAGTACTTCCATTCCTTCCGCTTTCTAATAGATGCCTGCATGCTTGCATGAAATTTACTCCTTGCTTTTTGCTCTGGGTGAATTACTGTATATTAGACCACCATGTCCTATAGAAAAGAACAGCTGATATGTTTAGCAAGAAAACTCCATCAAGCAGTTCAGTGGTGGGTTTCAAAAATTGTTTGAACCTACTCTGTGGGTGTGGCCTCCTTTGTGGGAGTGGCTTGCCGCCCATGTGACTGGATGGGAGTGGCTTGCCGCCCATGCGACCGGATATGAAGATGCCGACGACACTTGTCAGAACCACCTTAAATTACCTCTCACACAGCACTGGCATGCATGAGAATATGATGTAAACTTGTTTTTTTAAAGGCGTCTTTGGTTTGCGTTAAAACAACTTCAACACACGCAATGTTCTGATTGCACCACAAACCCAGTAGTCATCCTTACCTTTCACAGAGGCACTGAGTTTTATAAATAGGAGCATGATAGTGTAGAATAATCATATCCAAGGACCAGTGGTGGGTTTCAAGAAATTTTGGAACCTCTTCTGTAGGTGTGGCCTGCTTTCCGGGTCCACTGGTGGAACCTCCTCTAACCGGTTCGCTAGATTTGACGAACCGGTTCTACCGAATAGGTGCGAACTGGTAGGAACCCACCTCTGAAACAGTTGCAACTACATATATTATAACGCTAGATTATATAATGGAGTGTGGATTTTCACATTTATAGTTATGCGTGCAAATGAGATCCATTTGTTTTTCTAATTAGATCAGATTTGGGCCATATTGTAAGCATGGGATGAATCTTTTTAAAAATTTCCCAGGTGGGGAGATAAATTTCCAGATAAGGCTGGAAAATAGGTGTTATTATTCTATTATAAAAGATGCATCGTATTTAATTGCTGTGCCCGATCAATTTGGCAGCCAGTATAATTGCTAGTGAAAAATGGCCCTGTTATTACATTAATAAAGAAATAACTTTTCCCTTCCTGAGTGGTTTTTCTTTTTTACTTTTGCCCACTGTAGAAATTAGAGGAAAAATTGGCCCCTTTATATGGGAACAGATAACCAGTCCACTAGAGGACTTACACTACAGTCCGCTTATATGCCAGGTAAGAAAAATATCTAGAAGGCAAAGTTAACAATATTATTATTATTATAAAACCCAAACTACAAGTATTTTCTATTTTATAACAATATTATGGCCGGGTATTTTGAATGTTGTTATTTTCCCTCGGGCAAAATTGTTCATAGAAGGTGACTACTGCCCTATATAAGATAATAAGATTAATGGGGTGATTGAATTTCTTTTATAAAGTGGCATAGCCAGATGGAGTAATAGGAAATTAGAAATTAAGGTTGTTTTTCTGCCCACAGTCTGGTCCAACGCCTGAGTCAAAAAGCATCCAGGAGCAAGAACGCTTAAGAGACAAGAAAGAACTGGATAAATGGTACAAATCTGAATGGAATCAACAGTAGGAGATTGATATGTGTTGAATAGTAATGTATTGACTGAGAATGACTACCGTATATACTCAAGTATAAGCCGAGTTTTTCAGCCCACTTTTTGGGCTGAAAAAAGCCGCCTCGGCTTATGCTCGAGTCAGTGAAAAATTTGCCCGAAATGGAGGAGAAAAAGGGGCGGGGCCATGCCACTGGGTGACGCTCGTGAATGGCCCAGTGCCCCTGTGAGTTTCCCCTCCCTCTGTGTCAGTTTGCCGCGCAGCGCGCACCGCACCATCCCCCCTCCTCACGTTCTAATGTAATGCAGGGCTGTCTTACGATTCCCCTTCCTCCCCCTCCTGCCGCTCTGCAACAATGTCCCACCTCCTCCTTGTTATGGCAAGCAGCCACATAACGATGTCCCAGAGCTAGTTTACTGTTTTTCTTTGAAATAAATATTCAAAAACATTATTGGTATCTATTTTTATTTTTGAAATTTACCGGTAGCTGCTGCATTTCCCACCCTAGGCTTATACTCGAGTCAATAACTTTTCCAGTTTTTTGTGGTAAAATTAGGTGCCTCGGCTTATATTCGGGCTGGCCTATACTCGAGTATATACGGTAATTAGTCTAATTCATTTGTTTCTCCTGGCTCTTGAAAATGGTTAAAAATCCTATAACCTTGATTCTTATTTAGCAAGATGATAGATGGGAAAAATAATAAACTGGAATTAAAGCACCCCTTCTTACTGTATTTATCAATAGAGGGGCTAGACTAGAAGGCCTTCAAGGTCCCTTCCAGCCCTAGAATTCTAATATTTATGGTTTTTTACAGCCAAGGTCCAAGCACAACTGAAACAAGAAAGCTAACCTACATTCCTCTTCAAGATTATCCATCAAGTAACATGGTGACAGGTAAATAAAACAGGTGATGAATGAGTTATTAAGACACATAACTCAGGAGATCAGTGACTAGGTTCTGCATTCTAATATCTCAGGAGGCTGGACAAATGGTTAGAGGATGTTGTGGGAGGATGTCTGTCTCTCTCTCTCTCTCTCTCTCTCTCTCTCTCTCTCTGTATCTATCTATCTATCTATCTATCTATCTATCTATCTATCTATCTATCTATCTATCTATCTATCTATTCTATCAACTATCTAATCTATTTCTATCTATCTGCCTGCCTGTCTATTTATCTATATCTATCATCTATCTTCCATCTAATCTCTGTCTGTCTTTCCTATCTATCTATCTATCTATCTATCTATCTATCTATCTATCTATCTATCTATCTATCTATCTATCTATCTATCTATCTATCTACCTAGCTACCTAGCTACCTAGCTACCTAGCTACCTACCTAGCTAGCTATCTAGCTAGCTATCATCTCTATCAACTACCTAATCTATTTCTGTCTATCTATCTGCCTGCCTGTCTATTTATCTATATCATCTATCTATCATCTATCTTCCATCTAATCTCTGTCTGTCTTTCTCAGCTATCTATCTATCTATCTATCTAACTATCTATCTATCTATCTATCTATCTATCTATCTATCTATCTATCATCTCTATCATCTACCTAATCTATTTCTGTCTATCTATTTGCCTGCCTATATCATCTATCTATCATCTATCTTCCATCTAATGTCCGTCCGTCCAACCATCCATCCATCCATCCATCCATCCATCCATCCATCCATCCATCCATCCATCCATCCATCTATCTATCTATCTATCTATCTATCTATCTCTATAATGCATATTTACTAGCATTTCTTTCCTAGGTTATACCTCTGGAAAAGCGATGAAGAAATTTCTTGGGGAGATACGAGATTTCATTCCTGGTTGCTCTGGTTATTTAGCATACTGGGTTCCAAACCAAACCAATGTTTTCTCTGATGTGAAGATGACATTAAAGAGGACGTCATGAATCCCTTTGGATCCTTAGGAAGAACAAAGTTTGTTTCTCAATTAACTTCCCTGCAGTTTTTATTCCTCCACTCCCCCCGTCCTCCCCCAAGTAGAGTTTGGAACGTTATTCTTGCCAAAGTTGTTAAGTGCAAATGTTGTGAAGTTTCGCGCTGCTCTTTGTGTTGATGATTCAATCCGACTAATTTAGGGCATGTCCTGTTCTGAGAATTCCAGCTATTAAAATGTTGCAACCGTTTAATGAAATCGATGCGTTTTAGATTCATTGTGTTTTGACTTTTGCTCTGCCATGAAATACATTTTTATTTAGATTTGTTCAGATCCCGCCTTTATTATTTTTATAAACAATGCAAGGGGGAGAATATATTTAACATTCCTTTCCCAGGGCCGGATTTAGATGAAAAGAGGCCCTAGGCTATTCCACTTATGAGGCCCCTTCACCTCCCATTTTTAAGTTTGTAAATTACATGAGAGACAATAAAATACATCATTACTGTGATATATATCAATATATATCAATATATATAGCTGGCCTCCTGACGGAGGGCGGCTCTGCTCTGCGGCAAAGGCAGCGAGGCCAGCCGCCTTCCCTGCTGCGCTCAGCTGCCCGGCTCGGCCCCCTCGCCCTCACCTGCCTGGCCGCTAGTGGGCTCCGCGTCGACGGGGAGGCTACTGGGAGCGGCCGCGCCTCTCGCCCGACCGCCGGTGCCGGGAATGTGGGCGGGCTCCCCAACTGCCGCGGCGCTGGAACGATCTTAACCAATACATTTTTATCTTTGTTTATTAGTCATATGCGTAGAATTTCTCCTTATTTTCGGTTCAGTGTTTTAGTGTTCACTGTTTTTAAGAATAGTGTAACTTTAATTTTGCTAACAATTTGAATGTAGGCCCCTCTTGATCTTGAGGCCCTAGGCTGAAGCCTAGTTAGCCTATAGTTAGCGCTCTACATGGGGCTGCCCTTGAAGAGTGTTCGAAGACTCCAATTAGTCCAGAATGCAGCCGCGCGAGCGATTGTGGGTGCACCAAGGTACACCCACGTTACACCTATCCTCCGCGAGCTGCACTGGCTACCTATTAGTCTCCGAATCCGCTTCAAGGTGCTGGTCGCTACCTATAAAGCCCTACATGGCATCGGACCTGGGTACCTGAGAGACCGCCTCCTGCCGATTACCTCTCTCAGACCAATTAGATCGCACAGGTTGGGTCTCCTCCGGATTCCATCTGCCAGCCAATGTCGGCTGGCGACTCCCCAGGGGAGAGCCTTCTCTGTTGCAGCTCCGGCCCTCTGGAACAAGCTCCCTGTTGAGATCCGGATCCTTACTACCCTCCCGGCCTTCCGCAAAGCCACCAAGTCCTGGCTGTTCCAGCAGGCCGGGGGTAGCTGAGAAGCATCTACCTCCACAGAAATTGTGAATGTTGGTTTTGTTTTTAATATGTTGTCTTTGTCTCGTTCCCCCCTTTCCCTTGTCTTTTGTGAGCCGCCCGGAGTCCTCCGGGAGTGGGCGGCAAACAAGACAAATAAATAAATAAATAAATAAATATAAATAAATATAGGAAAATCCGGCCCTGTCCTTTTCCCATCTCTGTTCCCAACAACAACCCTGTGAGGTGGGTTGGGCTGAGAAAGAGGGAGTGACTGGCCCAAAGTCCCCCAGTTGACTTTCCCGCTTACGGAGATACTAGAACTCACCGACTCCTGGTGATTGCCCTGAAGTCACCCGGCAAGCCGGTTTTGATTAATGTTTGGGAATATCAACTGTTGGTGTCATCCAAAATTACTGCTCACAGGGGTCTTTTCCAGAGGGGCAAAAAGGATCTAAATTGGGAGCAAGTCATTATTTTTAAAATATTAGCCTTCTCTGCCAGGCGCTCTATCTGTAGTGGTGAATTAGTGCCAGCCTTATCCAGGCTATGCCAGAAGGTGGAAGCATTGTGCCAGCCTGAACTGATCTCAAAAAAAAAAAAAAAAAAAAAAAAAAAAAGAATTAAGCAATATGAATACTCGAGTTAGTATAGAATAGAATTCTTTATTGGCTAAGTGCGATCGAACACACAAGGATTGTGTCTTAGGTGCAGATGCGCTCAGTGTACATAAAAATAAAAATAAAATAGAATATATTCATCACGAATCATAAGATACAACACAGTGATAGTCATAGGATACTAATAAGCAATCAAAAGATACTAGGAGACAAATAAAACAATAGACATCGTAGCGATAGAAACAACAAGTTTATAGTCATTAGTTGGAGGAGGTAGGTAATAGGAAGGATGAGAAGAATAATAGTAATATAGTCTTAGTAAATAGTTTGAGAGTGTTGTGGGAATTAGTGGTTTAGCAGAGTGATGGCATTTGGGGAAAAAAGGTAATATATATGGTAGAATAGAATAAAATAACAGAATTGGAAGGGATTTTGGAGGTCTTCTAGTCCAACCCCCTGCCTAGATAGGAAACCCTATACCATTTCAGACAAATGGTTATCCAACATCTTCTTAAAAACTTCCAGTGTTGGAGCATTCACAATTTCTGGTGGCAAGTTGTTCCACTGATTCATTGCTCTAACTGTCAGGAAATTTCTCCTTAGTTCTAAATTGCTTCTCTCCTTGATTAGTTTCCACCCATTGCTTCTTGTTCTGCTCCCTGGTGCTTTGGAGAATAGCTTGACTCCCTCTTCTTTGTGGCAACCCCTGAGATATTGGAAGACTGCTATCATGTCACCTATGGTCCTTCTTTTGATTAAACTAGACATACCCAGTTCCTGCAACCGTTCCTCATATGTTTTAGCCTCCGGTCCCCTAATCAGTGGTGGGATTCAAATAATTTACCAACCAGTTCTCTGCCCTAATGACCAGCTGGGTAGGCGGGGCTTGGTGGTCATGTGATCATGTGGGCGTGGCCAAGTCATTGTCACTCAGGTCGACGGGCACTTCGCCTTAGTTGTTACAATGGTAATAAGGGTTAACGGGAGAGGCAGTTTCTGTAAGCAGGGCAATCAAGATTAGGCTAGAAACAACACCAGAATGTTTCCTTCCTGCCTTCCTTACAGGATTAGCCCTTTAAAGTGGGAAAAACCAAAAGATTTCTTCCAACAACCGATTCTCCAAACTGCTTAGAAAGTTACCAACCGGTTCTCCCGAATAAGTGTGAACTGGCTGAATCCCACCACTGCCCCTAATCCTCTTGTTTGCTCTTCTCTGCCCTCTTTCTAGAGTCTCAACATCTTTTCTACATCGTGGCAACCAAAACTGAATGCTGTATTCGAAGTGCGGCCTTACCAAGGCCTTATAAAGTGGTATTAACACTTCACGTGATCTTGATTCTATCCCTCTGTTGATGCAGCCTAGAACTGTGTTGGCTTTTTTGGCAGCTGCTGCCCACGGCGGGCTCCTATTTCAATGGTAGAATTATAAAGACCCCTTGGAAGAATGCAGTGACCAACTACTCCATATTCTCACCTAGAAAACGACAAGGTATTCAGGGGAAGCACCTGTAATTCAGCCCAAGTCATAAGACAGATTCTCTCTTCTAATGCCCAATCCATCTCATATGATATCAACTCACAGTTCATGATTGTGAATTAGTCCTCAATGCGCAAACTTTTTTTCAGCGACTGTTCAAACGTACAATGGCATCGAAATAAAACCACTTAAGGGCCAGTCTCCGCACATACAAACTTCGTAGCATCCCCATGGTCACAAGTTCAAAATTCCATTGTATTCATGACAGTTGCATAGTCCTTGGATCATCTGATCCCCAATCTGTAACTTTACCAGATGGCTTTTGACAAGCAAAGTCAATTATTTTTGGAGGGAGGGGGGAATGCCAGGTTTGCTTAATGACACATGATTCATTTCTCAACTGCGGGGATCCGTGCTTTTTAAAAACAGATTAACAGAGTTGGAAGGGACCTTGTAGGTCATCTAGCGGCTAGCCCAACCCCCTGCTCAAGCAGGAGACCCTACACCATTTCTGACAAGTGGCAGCCCAGCCTCTTCTTCAAAGCTTCCAGTGATGAAGCTCCCACAACTTCTGAAGGCAACTTCCGTTCCATTGGTTCCATTCTTCTCACTGTCAGGAAATTCCTCCTTATTTCCAGGTTGAATCTCTCCTTGATCAGTTTCCATCCATCATTCCTTGTCTGACCTTTGGGTGCTTTGGAAAATAGCTTGACCCCCTCCTCTCTCTCTGGGGCAGCCCCTCAAATATTGGAAGATTGCTGTCATGTCTCCCCTGGTCCTTCTCTTCACTAGACTAGCCAGGCCCAGTTCCTGCAACTGTTCTTCATATGTTTTAGCTTCACGACAGTGGGGAAGAAAGAGTCGTCAAACAGGGGGGCAATTCAACAACAATGCCTTGCGTAGCAAATTTTGAGTTCAGCTGTGGTTGTAACTCCAGGACTGCCTGTATAATACATTTACGGGGCAGATGGGAGGGGGGTTTAAAGAGAGAGAGAGAGAGGGAGAGAGAGAGAGGAGAGAGAGAGAGAGGGGGGGGGGAGGATAAATCTGTAAGGACACACGTTCTTACAAATAAGAACTCTTCAGTTTAACGCTATTCAACCCATTGCGATTCTCTTCCTGGACCACAAGCCAAGTGATGTGGTCAAATCTCTTTGTCTGGGAATGAGTTACGGTGAAACCAACGTTTTGTTTTCACCTGTTTTGTGCCGTTGGCAAGTGGGTTTCATAACATTTGGCAAGGGTGTGCCTTGTAGAATAGCCATGTGTGCATTCCTTCGCAGAATTGCTTCAATTTCTTGATTCCCTTTTAACCTTGCAAGCAAATAACCGCATGAAAACGAGACTGCCCTTCCCATGGACCAACCACATAATTAGGAAACATGACAGCGGCCTTCCAAACTTTGATGGGGCTCCGACAAAGGCCGAAACGATTTCCCAAAGCACCAAAAAGGCAAGATGAGAAAGAATGGCTGGAAAGGAGAGAAGCAACCTATCGCTAAGGAGAAACGTCCCCAACGATGAGGATAATTAACCAGTGGAACAGCTGGCCACTAGAAATTGTGGATGCTTCATCACTGGAGGTCTTAAGAAAAGACTGGCCAACTACTGGTCTGAAATAGTACAGGGTTTCTTGCTTGAGCAAGGGGTTTGGACTAGAACCGTGGTTCCCAAACTTGGCAACTTTAAGACTTGTGGACTTCAACTCCCAGAATTCTCCAGCCAGCAGAGCTCTGCTGGCTGGAGAATTCTGGGAGTTGAAGTCTACAAGTCTTAAAGTTGCCAAGTTTGGGAACCACTGGACTAGAAGACTTCCGAGGTGCCTTCTAACTCTATTATTCTATACTCTTATTATTTTATGAATTTTGAGCCCCATGGTGAATATAGAAGAACCTCCAGGAGGAGCCCTTTGATAAAACTTGTGTGTGGTGTGTGAGGGAGGGAGCGCGAGGAGGAAGTGGAGGCACAGACGTGTGGTTTCAATTCAGCAAAATGATGGCTAGATATGATTTCACAAAGGAGATAATGCTTTTAAATCTCTAAGGCATGACTGTGCTGCAAAAAAAGGGGGGGGGGGAATTAATTTTAAAGCCAGCCACTGTTCTCAATTATTAAGCTAATTTACAGAGGTAGGGAAGGCGAAAAATGCCAAAAATTCCTCTTCCAATTTAAAAGAATCTTCTCTTCTCTCTCTCTCCCTGGAGATTGGGAGGAATTGAACGACTTCTGTTAGATTGGATTACAGAGTTATTGTTTCGTTAATTAATGGGACAGATCACAAAAAGCTTCTGCCATCAGAATTAATTCACTACTACGCTAGATGCCATAAAACCCTTTGGCTGGAATTGTGATTTCTTTAATTTCCAACACACAGGAATTATATTATTATTTTCTTAATTACCAGCATCAAACGCAGGTTAAAAAACAGGCCCAGGTTTTCATTGGGTGGCTGTGGATGTTATTTAAATAAAAAAAATGTCCACGTATTGGTGCATCCCATTGAGATAGCACGTTGGGTAACTCTTAAAAGTTCAGTGTGTGGGGTCCTTGGTGATTTTTGAGCTTGGTGGTTTTCTTGCTGATGTCTTATGACCACACCATGTAACATCTTCAGTGCACTAATCAGCATACACATCAGTGGAACAATGATGATGTTATCTAGTTTGGTCATGAAATGCCTACGAGGTGAAACACAACCCTGATGCGCCCTCAATGAAATTGAGTTGGAAATCTCTGTGTCAGGGGTGGGTTCCGGCTTCTTCTACTGCCGCTTCCCTCCGGGATGCGTTTTGTGCACACGCTTGTAGTAAAAAATGCTTCTGCACATGCGCAGAAGCAAAAAAAACAAGATGGCAGCTCCTACGGCGCTGCTATAAAAACTGTTTGGGGGTGGGGCCAGCCTAATTACTACCTACTTGGCCGAACCAGTCCGAATCAGTAGGAGCTCATCTCTGCTCTGTGTTAGATGCAGTCAAAGCTAGAGATAGGCTCATCCACATTCCGTTTGGCCAGTGGTGGGATTCAGCCGGTTCGCACCTATTTGGGAGAACCGGTTGTTAACTTTCTAAGCAGTTCGGAGAACCAGTTGATGGAAGAAATCTCCTTTTGTTTTTTTCCACTTTACAGGGCTAATCCTGTAAGGAAGGCAGGAAGGAAACATTCTGGTGTTGTTTCTAGCCTCATCTTTATTGCCCTGCTTACAGAAACCGCCTCTCCGGTTAACCCTGATTACATTGCAACAGTTGATGCGAAGCGCCCATTGACGTGAGTGACGTTGAGTTGGCCACACCGACCCAGTCACATGAGGGCCATGCCTACCCAACTGGTCATTAGGGCAGAGAACCGGTTGTTAAATTATTTGAATCCCACCACTGCATTTGACCACGTTTTCCCCTTAAATCCCAGCTCTTCAACCCTCCCCACCATTCCCCCTCCCCTTCTGTCTTCCTTCAGGACTTGTCTGAAACATCTGACAACTGTGTGGCATTTGGCAATGACCTTAATTGTCTCTTCCCTTTCATAAACGGCGTGCCGTGACATGCCCCAAAGGTTATGCCACCCGGTGCTGTCAAAAGGCAGTCCTTAACAGCAGATCTGAATTTCAAATAAACTTCCAAAGTCTTTGCGTGGTTTCTTCGTCTTTCTTTCTTTTTTACAATATCCTTTTCTCGCTTGCATGCTGGAGATTTTCCTTGAAAGAAGCGTAGGGGGGTGGGGGGGGGAGGAAAAATGGATGATTTATTTATTTATTTTATTTTTTATTTATTTATTTTATTTGTCAACATGCACAAGGTCACAGGTATTAGTATAGTCATGGACATTTTCACCTGAGCTTCAGTGGTGGGTTCCTACCAGTTCGGACTGATTCAGCCGAACCAGGAGTGGTTTGGCCGGCCTGGATCGCTGGAACCAGCAGTGACCCAGCCCTGCCATGCCCCCGAACCGGTTCTCCTACCGGGCCGCCATCTTGATTTTCGGTTCTGCGTATGCACAGAAGATTTTTTTTTAATACAATTTTTTATTTTATCAATTTCATATATACATTCACAATGATATGATCTCATAACTGTTATTAATAATATGTATTTATAACAATTTTTTCCCTACAGTTGACAATATACTTGAAAATTGCTTTCTTACCATCCCATAGATCCATCTTATCTTACAACGGTCCTACTTCTTCTTCCCTCCCTCCCTCTTTCCTTCCCTCGTTTCTTCTCTCCTACTCTCCTTCCTTCCCTCCTTCCTTCCCTCCCTCCTTCCCCCTTCCCTCCCTCCATTCTTCTCTCCTTCCCTCCTTCCTTCCCTCCTTCCTTCCTTCCCTCCTTTCTTCTCTCCTTCTCTCCTTCCTTTCCCCCTTCCTTTCCTCCTTCCTTCACCCCTTCCTTCTCTCCTACATTCCCCCCTTCCTTCCTTCCTTCCCTCCTGTCTTCTCTCCTTTTCTCCTTCCTTCCTTCCTTCCTTCCTTCCTTCCTTCCTCCTTCCTTCCTTCCTTCCTTCCTTCCCTCCTTTCTTCTCTCCTTCTCTCCTTCCTTCCCTCCTTCCTTCCCTCCTTGTATGCACAGAAGAATTTAATTGGCACAAGTTTATTTCTTTTTCTAACATTTTGTGCATCCACAGACCTATTTTTGTGCAAATGTGCACGCAGCAAAATTTTTGCGTGCATCGAACCGGCAGTAATGCTGGGAGCGACCCACCACTGATGAGATTGGTACAAACAGATGGATATGAATAAGTATAAGATTGCCATGAACACATAAAACAAGTGCATATCAATGGGGGCAGTAGGACAGGGACGGTAGCCACACTGTTAGTCAACCCCTTCCCCCCAACCTTCTCCTATTTGATGGATAATAGGTGACTAATTGTGAAGTTGTGTTGATCCAGTGGCTTTGTGGTCCATTGGCTACGATTAGTATTAACGGGAGAGTCTCAGCTGTGAGTAATAATGATAAAGAGCAGGGAAGCAATGAGTAATAGATAACTAGCTGTGTAAATCATTGGAGTTAAGCATGGATGCTGAAATCCGGCCTGTCACTTTTAACGGCTCACTTAATATATTTCTCACCTCGTTGTCTCTCCCTCTCGCCAAAAATCTTTCTTAGTTGAATGCAGAGAACTCAGTTTGAATGGCCCTCAGCCTCCCTGGATAGAACATTAACACAGGCAGTCCTTGACTTATGACCACAATTGAGACCCACATTTCTGTTGCTAAGCAAGACAGGAGTAGAGTTTTGCTCTGTTTTGCAAGCTTTCTTGCCACAGTTACTAGCACTAGCACTTAGACTTATATACCGCTTAATAATGCTTTACAGACATCTCTAGGTTTACAGTGTCAGCATATTGCCCCCAACAATCTGGTTCTTCATTTTAGCAACCTTGGAAAGGTGGAATTTGGTGGCTCAGTGGCTAAGATGCTGAGCTTGTCGGTCAGAAAGGTTGGCAGTTTGGCGGTTCGAATCCCTAGCGCTGCGTAACGGAGTGAGCTCCCGTGACTTGTCCCAGCTTCTGCCAACCTACCAGTTCGAAAGCATATAAAAATGCAAGTAGAAAAATAGGAGCCACCTTTGGTGGGAAGGGAACAGCGTTCTGTTCGGCAGTTTGAATCCCTAGTGCCACATAACGGAGTGAGCTCCCATTACTTGTCCCAGCTTCTGCCAACCTAGCAGTTTGAACGCATGTAAAAAATGCAAGTAGCCAAATAGGAACCACCTTTGGTGGGAAGGTAACAGCGTTCCTTGCGCCTTCTGCATTTAGTCATGCCGGCCACATGACCACGGAGACGTCTTTGGACAGCGCTGGCTCTTTGGCTTTGAAACGGAGATGAACACTGCCCCCTAGAGTCGGGAATGACTAGCACGCATGTGCAAGGGGAACCTTTACCTAGAAGATCTAACCTGGCCTGTTTACCTGCATCTATGTATACAGGCCTCATAATTATTTTTCTCTCACCTGGGTATCCTTATTTGAGTTCTATTTTTTTTAAAAATACCAGCCCTCCAGGGAACTGGTGCCAAATTAGGTTTCAAAAGTTAAAATCAACATTACAGTTGAATAAATATGCTTGCCACATGCAACAGGGTGATTTGTTCATTTCGCTCTAAAAAAAAAGGGAATCCGTTATATTTGCCTGGGGGTGTTTTGGGGCTTGATATGAAAAGGCCTGAATCCTTTGGAGTCATTTACTGAAAAGTTCAGACAACGTTTAAGAGCCATAAAACCAATAATTTTGAAGAACCTGTTGCACACCAGGCCATGGGTTTTTTTTAAAAAAAGATGCACCCTCAAGAAATTGTGTACCAGCTTTGCACTCATTCCTAAGAAAAGGCACCATTTATTTTTCATCAAATATCGTCACATCAAATCAACCGCCAATTTTTAGCCTTTTCTTTCTTTAGTCCTCTAAGCTTACACAGTTGTCAAACTTATTTGATCCCCATCTCCAACTCCATGAAGAGTTAACTTCCTTTAAGCCTGAGGGTTAAATCTGCTTAAATGGTGTAAAACCAGGCCTCCCAAAGTTTTTGTAAAGCCCACCCAGTAATCAGGCGGAAAAACTTAATGTACAGTTACAGCTTAAGCTGGTTTATCTCCCCAATTAGTCAACTAACGGTTAAAGTCCTAAATTGTTGGTTCCCAAGGTTGATTCATGAGGAAGCTACCAGATCTTTCTCTGCAGAGCATCCTGGAAAATTTTTATTCTCAAGTAGTTCAATTTTTGATGTCCATTAAAAAAAAGGTATAACTTTATACCCATATTTTCAGGCACCGCTATTTTTAAAGTTTGTGATGAAGTTGTATATCTAGATAGATAGATAGATAGATAGAGATAGATCAATCAATAGATCAATCAATAGATAGATCAATAGATAGATAGATAGTATAACCTTTATTGTCACTGTACAAAATAAATACAACGAAATTGGTTTTAGCCTCACAAATAGATATAGATAGATAGATGATACTGTAGATTAGATAAATGATAGATTAGATAAATGATAGATTAGATAGATGGATAGACAGACAGACAGACAGACAGACAGACAGATAATAGATAGATGATACCATAGATTAGATAAATGATAGATTAGATAGATGATAGATAGATATAGATGATAGATAGATATAGATGATAGATAGATAGATAGATAGATAGATAGATAGGTAGGTAGGTAGGTAGGTAGGTAGGTAGGTAGGTAGGTAGGTAGGTAGGTAGATAGATAGATAGATAGATAGATAGATAGATAGATAGATAGATAGATAGATAGATAGATAGAATAACCTTTATTGTCACTGTATGTATAAAATAAAAACGAAATTGGTTTTAGCCTCACAAATAAATATAGATAGATAGATGATACCGTAGATTAGATAAATGATAGAATAGAATAGATAGATAGATAGATAGATAGATAGATGGATGGATGGATGGATGGATGGATGGATGGATGGACGGACGGACGGACGGACGGACGGACGGACGGGCGGGCGGGCAGGCAGGCAGGCAGGCAGGCAGGGAGATAGATAGATAGATGGATGATAGATAGATGATACATAGATAGTATAATCTTTATTGTCATTGTACCAAATAAATACAACGAAATTGGTTTTAGCCTCACAAATATAGATAGATAGATAGATAGATAGATAGATAGATAGATAGATAGATGATACCGTAGATTAGATAAATGATAGATTAGATAGATGGATAGACAGACAGACAGACAGACAGATAATAGATAGATAGATGATGCCATAGATTAGATAAATGATAGATTAGATAGATAATGATAGATAGATATAGATGATAGATAGATAGATAGACAGACAGACAGACAGACAGACAGACAAACAGATAGACAGACATAGATATGGATGGGTGGATAGATAGAGAAAGAGAGATGAATCAATAGTTACATAGGTAGATAAAGAGTCAGGGATGGATGGATAGATTTTATTTCAAGTGAGGAAAGAGAAAAAGAATGCAGCCAGATAATATGCTTATTACGTAATAGTATTGAATATTAGAAATTTTTCCACAGGGCTTACAACATACTATGTGCTTTATTTATTTATTTACATTATTTATATGTCCACCCATGTTAAAATTAGAACTCTTGAGTGGCTCACTATCATAAGATTAAAACATTACCCTACACAGAATCACAAGAAAAAAATAAATAAAAGATAACGCTGCTATAAGCAAACTCCCTTTGAGGCACTTGTCATAATACAGCACTGAAAACTTTATTTCAATTTTTTTTTTGTACCTGTTCTGTTATTCAGGGCATCTCTACAAAAGAGGTGGGCCTTCTACCTGGGACTTTTACTTTTTTTGCAACTCCCCCCTCCCCACAATCCACCTCCCCCTGCTTCTCTCCAATGGAAACTTCCCCTGCTCGATTTGACTCAGTAAAAGTTTTTGCAAGTTTTGCTTCGGCTAAATGTAGTAACTGGTATTTCTCCATACTCGTTTACCCAAATTATGAAAGCTTTTGGAGTTGCATAACTCTCTTCTTTAATCTGCTACGAATTTGTGCCTTCTCATCTTTATGGAATGACAGAATAGCCTAGATATCCCACCCCCACCCCCCCTCCGTATCATTCCAAGATTTGATCTGTCATTTAATAATCCTTATCTTTAATGTCCTGCCTTATTTCATTTTTTTGTGTGATTAGTTTACAGAAACTGTAAAAGCCACCCGTATTTATTTTGGAAAGGTGCCTCTTTTTGGGGCACAAGACATGCAGTTCTGTGGTTCTTTCAAACATTATGTGAAACAAACCATTGTTTGCTGAGATGAAATCCCTGGGCTAAAAATCTTTCCCTGTGTCTAGCGGAGTGCCAAATGCTAGCTTTCTCTTTCAATTTTAACTACAACGTTGAGCTTGTCAATCAGAAAGGTCGGCAGTTTGGCAGTTCGAATCCCTAGCACCGTGTAACGGAGTGAGCTCCCTTTACTTGTCCCAGTTTCTGCCAACCTAGCAGTTCGAAAGCACGTAAAATATGCAAGTAGAAAAATAGGAACCACCTTTGGTGGGAAGGTAAAAACGTTCCTTGTGCCTTCGGCATTGAGTCATGCCGGCCACATGACCATGGAGATGTCTTCAGACAGTGCTGGCTCTTCGGCTTTGAAACGGAGATGAGCACTGCGCCCTAGAGTCTGGAATGACTAGCACCAGAGGTGGGTTCCTGCCAGTTCGCACCAGTTCGGTAGAACCGGTTCGTCAAATCTACCGAACCGGTTAGAAGAGGTTCCACCAGTGGACCCGGAAAACTGGCCACACCTACAGAAGAGGTTCCAAAAATTTTTGAAACCCACCACTGACACACACACACACACACACACACACACACACACACACAGGCAAACAGACAGACTCACACAGAGAGAGAAAGAGAAAGAGAAAGGAAGAAAGAAAAAAAGGAAAAAAGGAAAAAAAGAAAAAAGAAAGAAAAAGTGAGAGAGAGATGAAAGAAAAAAAGGAAAAAGGGACAGAGAGACAAAAGGATGGAGAGAGTGAGAGAGAGTGAGTGAGAGAGAGAGAGAGAGAGAGAGAGAGAAAACACATGGCTGGCAAGCCACTCCCACAAAGGAGGCCACACCCACAGAGTAGGTTCGAAAAATTTTTGAAACCCACCACTGACTAGCGCATATGTGCGAGGGGAACCTTTACCTTTTTAATAAACTCTAAAGTAATTGCAAATTATGATGTATTTGAAACCAAGCCAAGTTCAAATCATGGTGCTACAGCTTGAAGCAAGCCTTTGCTTAGAAATACTATTACCTGTGTGCTCTGTTAATATGTAGGCAAATCAGGCATTAAGATTTAAATCAGTGACCTCCAACCTTTTGAGCACCAGGTACTGGTTCCATGGAGAGAGGGGGCATGTTTTTGCATACTTGTCTGCGTTCCGGGGATGGTACATCACTTGTTTGCACACCACAGCTGGCACGCCACAGCCCAGTGCCAGTCCATGGATTTGGGGACTCCTGATTTGAAGTGTGCTTGGCAAATGAGCAGAATTGAGTTTAGGATTCCATTTTTGTTGTGGCCTGCCAGCAGCCAGTGGAGCTGGCAGCAGAGTCGGACAGTGAGGAGGTTGGGGAGGAACATGGGCCAGTCCTGGAGTCTGGGGAAGGCTCTGATGAGGGCTCCGTGTCAGAGGGCAGAGAGGGGGCCAGAGCCATATGCCAGTTATCAACTGCCTTCAGAGTCAGACATCAGTGAAGCAGACGAACAGCTGGAGCCTGTTCCCAGCGTGCGCATGCGCAGAGTTGCCAGAGGAAGGGAACAGTTAAAGAACAGGGGCTGACTTGGGAGTAAGGCAGTGGTGGGATTCAGCCAGTTCGCACCTATTCAGGAGAACCGGTTGTTAACTTTCTAAGCACTTTGGAGAACTGGTTGTTGGAAGAAATCTCCTTTTCTTTTTTCCCACTTTGCAGAGCTAATCCTGTAAGGAAGGCAGGGAGGAAACATTCTGGTGTTGTTTCTAGCCTCATCTTTATTGCCCTGTTTACAGAAACTACCTTTCCGGTTAACCCTCATTATAACAGCTAAGGCGAAGCGCCCATCGACCTGAGTGACATTGAGTTGGCCACACCCACACAGTCACATGACCACCTAGCTCCACCTACCCAGCTGGTCATTAGGGCAGAGAACTGATAAATAAATATATATAAATATAATAAATGAATGAAATGAATGAATGATTGTTAAATTGTTTGAATCCCACCATCAGAGTAAGGCCACAGGTGGATGTTGAATGGCCTCTCCCAGCGGAAAGAAAAGAGGAGCGAAAGGGGAGGGGAGTTTGCAGGAGACAATGAGTTTGATTAATTGATTAATTGGTTAATTGGTTCATGACTCTCCGAGACTCCTGGCCAAGTTTTGCAGAGATCGGCCTGGCAGCTCTCCAAGCCAGATAAGTTCTGTGACTGTAAATCCTCCCTTGAAAGACTTTGCTGGATGTGAATGAGCAGAATTCACAGTCAATTAATAAAAGGGAGTTTTTGTGGGGACCAGGAGTTTGCTTCCTGCTCTTGAGAAGCCTCGGCCAGAACAACTTTGCTTTTTTTTTTTTTTGTAATATTTCACCTTGGGAAGGAAGTCTTTGAAGATTAACCACAGTTAAACACACATTGGTTACGATGCTAACCTGCCGTTAATTAGAAACTGAAAGAAAAGATTCCAACTGCTGGCACGCCTGTTGCAAGGCTTAACGTTTATCCATGCTGGCCTCTCTCACAAGAAAGCACAAATGCACCCTGTGTGTTTCTAATAACCACATCATTTGTGTGTGGACAAGAAGAGTTTTTCAGCTTTGGTTCATCTATCGGTGGTGGGAACTCAGTTAACTTTGAAACAAAGCTGGGTTAAGCTGTTATGGCGGCAACATAAGAGCCGAGGAGGCGCAGTGGTTAGGGTGCAGTACTGCAGGCCACTTCAGCTGACTGTTATCTGCAGTTCAGCGGTTCTAATCTCACCGGCTCAAGGTTGACCCAGCCTTCCATCCTTCCGAGGTGGGTAAAATGAGGACCCGGATTGTTGTTGGGGGCAATATGCTGACTCTGTAAACCGCTTAGAGAGGGCTGAAAGCCCTATGAAGCGGTATATAAGTCTAACTGCTATTGCTATTGCTAACATGCAATCTTGGCCCCTGAGATTTTTCAGAGGATCTCAAAGTTTAAATCTGAGCACAAATGACTATTTTTACTACTGGTAATCCTTGACGTACAACAGTGTTACTAACTTAGTAACTCCGATGCTTCGCTTAACCACTGTGGCAAGAAAGATACTTTATGGAATTTATTAATAGAAAGACAGGTCCTTGGCAGCAATCCAGCACAGATAAGCCTTGGCAGCAATGCAGCCTGCCAAGCTCACAATACTGTTCTCCAAGATTAGTTAATGCGTTGACTTCTGCAAAAGGGGCGTGTGCACAAGCATTCCTTTTATAGTCTGGAGAGGAGCTTAATGACCACCAGCTGAGTGCAATTACCTCCTGTAATTGCGTAATTGTTCCTTACGCCTATTAGCTCTCCGGTGCCGGTCATCTAGGAACAACTCCCTTGGCTCCTCCCCACTGCTGACGTCCGGATCACACTCCCTTGTCTCCTCCCCACTGGTCCAAGGCTCAGGCGCCTCCTGGTGGCCAACCAGCCTCTCTGTGCCCTGCTCGGCGTTGGAACCCTATCCAGGGTCCTCCACATCCTCCAAAGCCGACTCATAGGGCCCCTCGCTGTCGGAGTCTGGTGGCAGCTCCAACGGCTCCTGCTGGGCCACAACACTCTTAGTAGCCCCCAACCTTTGTCAATGGGACATTAAAGGCCTGGGCCAATCTATTCTGCATAACAAAGGTAGTACATCAGCCAACAAGGTGACAAAACTTTGACTCGAAGCACAGCCTAGAATGTTGCCCCTGCATGGCCCCATCATGGGAGTCTGACAACTACTTTGAATACAAGATCAAGATCAAAGGCCAGAGAGGGCATAAAACCAGGGACTTTCAGCATCTCAGCCCTTTTTCTTCTTCACCCAACATCTTGAAGCATGTGATCCACCCTTTCCCCCCAGGAGCTCAAGCCATGTGGTCCTGTCCACCATTAAACCACCTTTCCAAGCAGCCTCCATGTCTCCAGTGTCTTTTTCCCCTACTTGGAGCTGAACCCGGAAGGACGTTTCTTCCAACAACAGGAAATATTGAAAGGAACATGTCCTCTTCCGTAGAAATCCGCATGCAAATTCCTTCGCCTGGGTGACGACATCCAGCTCAATAAAAGAGCAAGGCATGAATTCTGAAAAGATGAATAGTAATTCAATAGTAATAGTGTTTGCTCCAAATAAGCAATTCGTTACGTACCTCGCCACCTGCACAGGCAATAAAAGAACGCAGCGAAAGAGGCCTTTATAGAAGGTGACTAACCAAGGTATAAATGCAGGGCATTTGAACGCAGAAGCAAAAGAATTGGGTAAAAGTTAACCGGTTACTCAACACTGAAAGTATGGAGAACTGATGAAGCAACATCAGCCAACTGCAGGAGAGAGAGATCCTTTGTTCTTGGTTTCTTGGCCTCTTGACCAAGTACTTTTTACTGAGTACCCCAATAAAAAGCAATCAGAAAACCTGCACCTCGTGCCTGGCGTCCAACATTGGCTTCATCGGCACCAGGCTCAGACCCGAATTGGGGACACCTGCTTGAGTTGGTGGGGTCGGACTAGATGACTTACAAGGCCCCTTCCAATTTTGTTACTCTGTTATCCTCCAAAATTACTTTCTGGACAAGGAAAGGACTTGGGATTGCCCACAAGTACTCCGTATAATTGTTTCTTTTAGGAGACTATAAGGCAGCGGTTTTAGCTTTTAGGCGATAAGGACGTAGCTGTTTTTGCTCAACCCATTTAATTGCAATGCTTAATAAATCACTATAAAAAAGGAATGCTGAAGAATAGGTTCCATTTTTTTATGTGAAGCCATGCCTTAAATTCCACAGTGCGAATTGTGTACAAATTGTACCTATTATGCAACATACAGACACAGAGAGACCTACACAGACAGACATATATCACTGCCTTTGGCATTTGACGGTTGCTTGGACAATGATGGAAACCTTTCCAGTTAAAGAGAAAGATGTAAATCTATGTCCCCAAATTTCACTAATCACAGCATGGCTGAACAATGACACAACGGTGGAAATGAAGAGAAACTGGCAGGTTGCCTTGAAAGATTTATTAGAATTTGGCCAGGATTCACAGAACATGGAAGATGCTCAGGTCAACTCAGCTTTCCTTTTTAATTGGGGAGGGGGGGAAATGGAAGAATTGAAGTTTTGAAGCTAACAACTGGATGGACCATTTCCCATCTGTCCAACAATACTTAACAGGTCGATTCAAATGAGAAATTAGGGGGAATTTGATTGACACCGAGGGGTCAGCATTGATGGTTAGTAATTGCAGACTGGAGCAGGAGTCTGGGGCATGCCCTGTTGGCCTTCAGAAATTAAGAGAAACTTCGTTCTAATCTTTGCTTTTCCTCCTTGGAGATAGGTGATACTATAATACTTTAAAGACCCATTGTTATTCGATAGATAATTATGAATTTAAGGACATAAGGATGGTTACAAATGAAAGAATATTAATGGTAATTTGAGCACATAATGCTCAATGACAGCGAAATATCCAGTTATGTTTAATGTAAACCAGTGATGTGAATCCTAAGAATTGATGCACAAAAACTTGTAACCAAACGACATGCTTGAGGAAACGGAGGAAAGGTGTTCTTTTTTCTTCTCTTGCTTTGTTTTGTATGTGTTGTTTTGTTTAAAAAGAATAAAAATATATATTAAAAAAAAAAAGAAATTAGGAGAAACGGGTGCTAGAATGGCCACTGTAGTCCACACTGGTTTATAACAAGAGCGGAGGTGGCGCAGTGGTAGGGTGCAGTACTGCAGGCCACTTCAGCTGACTGTTATCTGCAGTTCGGCGGTTCTAATCTCACCGGCTCAAGGTTGACTCAGCCTTCCATCCTTCCGAGGTGGGTGAAATGAGGACCCAGACTGTGGGGGCCATATGCTGACTCTGTAAACCGCTTAGAAAGGGCTGAAAGCCCTATGAAGCGGTATATAAGTCTAACTGCTATTGCTATTGCTAAACTGCCTGATTTCCACACTAGATTATACTGATTTGATTCAGGATGGTGTGATTAATACATTGGACGGATCCAACCCTCAGCCGTTGTTCCCAAGCCACAACCGCAAAGTTGAACTAACCCAAAGCCAATGACTTCAGGACGTTGTGCGGACCCTTGGACTCAGGGGTGAAATTCGATTTTTTTTACTACCAGTTCTGTGGGTGTGGCTTGGTGTGGCTCAATGGGTCATGGCTCGGTGGGCGTGGCAGGGGAAGATTACTGCAGAATCTCCATTCTCATCCGACTCTGGGGCAGCCAGAGGTGGCATTTGCCAGTTCTCCGAACTGCTCCGAGGTGGCGCAGTGGGTAGAGTGCAGTACTGCAGGCCACTTCATCTGACTGCTATCTGCATTTCAGCGGTTCAAATCTCAACGGGTCAGGGTTGACTCAGCCTTCCATCCTTCCGAGGTGGGTAAAATGAGGACCCGGATTGTTGGGGGCGATATGCTGACTCTGTGAACTGCTTAGAGAGGGCTGAAAGCCCTATGAAGCGGTATATAAGTCTAACTGCTATTGCTACTCAAAATTTCCGCTACCGATTTTCCAAACTACTCAAAATTTCTGCTACCGGTTCTCCAAACTACTCAAAATTTCCACTACTGGTTCTCCAGAACCTGCTGGATTTCAGCCCTGCTTTGACTCAACATGCCACACTTTGGATGGAAGGCACTTCCAATTCTCCACCCCCAAAGCTGTCCTCCGGCTGGACACAGAATTGTGCCAACACTGCCAGAGACGGTTGGTGCCATGCAGATCACAGAGGTCAGAAGAAAACACGCTGATCCCTTGCACTGTTGGAAACTTGTGCCAGCCCTTTGTCAAGGGCTATTTTTTGGAGGGGAGAGGAATAAACTTCAGGGACCAGCCTCAAATTGGGGGTGGGGGTGGAGGGAAGGGATTGATCAATGGATTCACCAATCATTGCAAAGTATGTGTGGCCTCCTCTTCCTTCTCATCTTCCTGCAATTGGACTTCTTCCCCCTTCTTCATTGTCTCCTCCTCTTCCTTCCCCCTCCCCCTCATTGTCCTCTTCTCCCCCTCTTCTTCATCTTCCCCTTCCCCGTCTTTTCCCTCTCCCCTTAATTGTCTTCTCCTCCCCCTCCTTGTCTCCTTCCCTCTCCCCCCTTCATTGCCTCCTCCTTCTCTTCCCATTCCCCCTACTCTTCTCCTCTTCTTCTTCATCTTCCCCCTCCCCTCCTCTTCATCGCCTTCTTCCCCCTCCCCCTTCATTGTCTTCTCTTCCTCCTCCTCTTCCCCCTCCCCCTCATTGTCCTCTTCTCCTCGTCTTCCCACCCCCTACTCTTGGTCTCCTCCTCCTCCTCTTCTACATCTCCCCCCTCCCCCTGTTCTTGATCGTCTTCTTTCCACTCCCCCCTTCATTGCCTTCTTCCCCCTCCTCCCTCTCTTCTTCATCGTCTTCTTCCCCTCCTCTTCCTCCTACCCCCTCCCGGCTTTCGTTGACCCCCCCTACCCCCCAGCGTTGGGAGGACGGTCTTTGCTCTCTCCGGGAGGGCTTAACGGCGCTCCCCCCACTTGGGACCCTGCCAGGGCAGAGTCCGAGCCCCCCTCCTCCTCCTCCCCGCGCTGAACGCAGCCCCGGCCGGCGAGATAAAGTTCCCGGCCGAGGCAGAGAAGCAGACGGGGCGATGGCGGCGCGGGGCGAGGCCGTGGAGGCGGCCAACTTGGCCGTGGTGGTGCGGGCAGCCGGCGAGCTGTGCCTGGTAGGGCGGCTCCGTCTCCCCGGGCCCCGCGGGAGGGAAGGGCGGGCGGGCGCCTGCTTGCAGAAGCTGCCGTTCCGGAGAGGAGCCCTCCCCTCCCTGGGAATGACATTGCAAAGGGGAAACCGGCCTGGCGCTCGGAGGTGGAGGGTGGGTGGGCTTCGGGCAGCCCCCATTGGCCCGAAGGAGAGGCCGTCGCTTCGTGGGCTAAGGGCAGACCCCAGACCCAATTCCCAGGGATCTGGGCGCCGGGAAGCTGGGGGTAGTGGTGGTGGTGGTCTTCTCTTGGGGGTCTCTGGTGAAGTCCTCTCTGGATCAGCCAGGGCTCCGGGCTTTTAGCCAAGGGGTATCTGGGGGATTTGGGGTTAGGAGACTCTCGTTTCATGCGAGAGAGCCAGCAAAAGGGAAAAAGCGATTGTTGTTGAAATTGACCGACTGTTTGTCAATTTCTTTCTTTCTTTCTTTCTTTCTTTCTTTCTTTCTTTCTTTCTTTCTTTCTTTCTTTCTTTCTTTCTTCCTTCTTCTTTCTCTCTTTCCTCTCTCTTCCTTTCCTCCTTCTTTTTTCTTTCTCTCTTCCCTTCACTCCCCTTTCCCCCTTTCCTTCCCTCTCCTCTCCTTTCCTTTCCTTTCCCTTCTTTTCCCTTCCCTTTCCCTTTCCCCTTCTCCTTTCCTTTCTTTTTCCTTTGCTTCCCCTTTTCTCATTTCCTTTCCCTTCTTTTTCCTCCCCTTTCCCCCTTCCCTTCCCCTTCTTTTCCCTTCCCTTTACCCCTTTCCTTCCCCTCCCCTCCTTTCCCTTCTTTTCCCTTCCCTTTTCCTTTCCTTTCCCTTCTTTTTCCTTCCCTTCCCCTTTCCCCCTTTCCTTTCTTTTCCTCTCCTTTTCTTTTTCCTTTCATTAAAAGGCAGCTTTAAAATAAATCACCAACAATATTCCACCCCCCCCCAGGTTTTTCCCTTCACCTGTCCACCCCCTGTGCAAAAGTCTCTTACTGAACCCCTCTGTCCTTCAGCAGATTAGATGTTCCTGGTTTCTAAACCAGATGAATCGGTAGGGGAGGAAAAGGCCCATTATTAATGATTTTATGGCGGTGATCTGTTTCCTACATACTGCTAAGCCACGGCTGGCTTAAACATAGTTTCTCTTTGAGGTTTCCCCTACAAAGCCATCAGCCTCCCAAGGTTGCCATTTGACATTTTATGAGTAGACAACTGACCCTTTGGTTTCATTAAAAGAATGCATCCTGTGGTGTGCGTCTGGTTTACCAAAAGCAAATGTTTGCCAAAACATCATAAAAAGAAATTGCGTTTGTAAATTCCTGTTTTTAAAACTAGGGAGGAATCAAAGTTGAGATTTTGCATCCAGACCTTTAATGAAAAAGCCAAGTAGTTTGTCAGCAGTTGTGAAACATTCCTTTTTTTATATTGGAAAGGGAGGGGCTTATCAATAAAAGAATGAGATGTCAAAACTCTTTGAAAACACCCCCCCCCCCCCACAAAATTACCATTTTTAAGAGGAAGCAAAAAAAGGGGGGGGGGAATTTTCCACTATTACATGGTTTGGTTGTTGAGGTCTTCTCCTTTTGTAACATTTATCAGATTCCAGAATCAAGGCTCACAAGCTAATCATTAAAGAGACTTAAGTATTTTATGGCCACAGAACCGTTTAAGATAATATTATCTCCCCTTTCCCCAGTGAGTACAAAGTTGTTATCTTTAAATAATGCTCCTATCAAGCTTTATTTTCCTCTTGAGGATTTAAAATGTAATTTGTTTCTAAGCGGTGCGTGTCTATAGAAATAGTGGGGAAATCCGATTTCAGTCATTGTTGAATTAGGCAAAGATATTATATGGCGCTGTTCCTGCTAAGCCTTTTTTTTTAAAAAAAGAAAGTGATGCACCATCAAAAGTGGTTTGAAGAACGGTTGAAATCTTTTCCCATTTTCGTTCGGACATTTCTGATCCTCTCCCCAATAATTGTAAATTATTTAGAATTTTTCCCAAGGATTCAAAGCTGCAAACTCAAAAAGAAGGAAAGGAAAGGGGAAAAAACAACAACAATGCAAATTGTGCACCTCCACCCTTGATGGCGAATACAAATTGAAATTTTAAGTTGTTGGCAAGCAAGGGAAGAGCAGGACATGAAATAAGACAGCAATTTTTTTTTGTCTTATAAAAAGAAGTGAAAAGAAGGACAAGGGGTGACATGATAGCAGTCTTCCAATATTTATGGGGTTGCCACAAAGAAGAGGGAATCGAGCTGTTCTCCAAAGCACCTGAGGGCAGGACAAGAAGCAACGGGTGGAAACTAATCAAGGAGAGAAGCAACTTAGAACTGAGGAGAAATTTCCTGACAGTTAATCAGTGGAACAACTTGCCTCCAGAAATTGTGGATGCTTCAACACTGGACGTTTTTAAGAAGATGTTGGATATCCATTTGTCTGAAGTGGTGTAGGATTTCCTGCCTAGGCAGGGGGTTGGACTAGAACAGTGGTCCCCAACCTTTTTATCGCCGCGGACCAGTCAGCCTTTGATAATTTTACCGTGGCCCACTGAGCGCGCGCAGGGGTGGGGGGGCATCTCTTCCCTGGAGCCTTTGCGCACGGCCCAGGAGCTACCATTATAACTTTCAGGCAGGCCTTCCATAAAAATAACATAGAGGTTAGTCTTTCTTCATCTTTTTTATGTCTATTAAATTTTAATAATTAAAACACTATCAGGATCTAAAGCAGGGGTGTCAAACTCGATATCATTGAGGACCATATCAGGATTGTGTTTGACCCTGTGGGGCTGGGTTGGGCGTGGTCAATTTGACATCACTCGTGTTGTGGCCCGAGTGCTCTGGTTCTCCAGGAAGAAGACGGACACCCCGAACGCCATCACCGCCAAGAGCTGCAATTTAGGCGGCAACATAATCCGGAGCAGCCCCATCGGCGGCTGCAGCAGCAGCAGCCGCCGTCACCGCCACCTCCCTGGTCCCACACGTCCGCCCGGAGATCACGACATGACGCGGGGCACTGACAGGGGAGGCCGGGTTGGTGGTGGTGGTGGTTCGGGGAACAGCCTCTGCAGGAGACAAAAACGGCGGCCGCAGACGAGCCAGGGGAAAGCCCGGCGCCGGCGAGAGCTCGCGGGGAAGAGGAGGGGAGGAAACAACCACCTGGGCTTCTCACATTCCTCGCAGCGAAACCTCGCGACGGCACACCCCCACCAACCGCCTCTGAGAGAGGCTCAGTCCGGTGGCCCCACTCCGCACACCGTCCCAGGCACGCGCCCGGCCACCCCAGCCACCAATTTGCGTGCGCTGCTCAGCAACTGAACGCCCGGCCTTAATTCACGCCCCTTTAGCTTACCTCCCCTACCTCGCCGACCAGCCAGAATACTGATTGGACGACGTTGTCCCGTAGGCCTAGCGACTTTCCCTTAGGCCCCCGGCCGCTGCGCGGCCCGGTGCCAGGTACTCCACGGCCCGGCACCGGTCCGCGGACCGGGGGTTGGGGACCACTGGACTAGAAGACCTCCAAGGTCCCTTCCAACTCTGTTACTCTTAATATTCCGTCTTATTTGCGTTTATCCCCCTCCCCACATTCAATCGTGTCTAATTCTCAACACTTCCTGGATAAGTCCCTGCAGTTTTCTTGGCAAGGCTTTTCAGAAATAGTTTACCATTGCCTTTTTCCTAGGGTTCAGAAAAAATGACTGGCCAATTTGTACCCTCCATCAAGGGTGGAGGTGCACAATTTGCATTGTTTTTTCTCCCCCTTTCCTTTCCTTCTTTTTGAGTTTGCAGCTTTGAATCCTTGGAAAAATTCTAAATAATTTACAACGGTGAGGGGAGAGGATCAGAAAAGTCCGAACGGAAATGGGAAAAGATTTCAACCGTTCTTCCAACCACTTTTGATGGTGCATCACTTTCTTTAAAAAAGGCAGGGCAGGAATTTACAATCTCTCTCAACCATGACGCTAGTCTGGTGCTCTATTTATAATTGCACACTCTTAAATCCTTTATGGAATTACCTTTGTAATCCAACCTTTCTACACACCAACAATTCTTACTGATGCTTTTTAATGTTTTAATATAAAAGAGGAATAAGTGGTAAAGGAAACCCTTTTATGTCCAAACAGAACTCCCCCTTATGTTGTTATTTGCTAAGGTGTGTCCATTGCAACTCCATGGACAACGTTCCTCCAGGCCTTTCTGTCTTCTGCTAACCTCTGGATTCCATTTAAGCTCATGTCGACTGCTTCAGTGACTCCATCCATCCACCTCATTCTCCGCCGTCCCCTTCTTCTTTTGCCCTCAATTCTTCCCAGCATGAGGCTCTTCTCCAGTAAGTCCTTCCTTCTCATTAGGTGGCCAAAGGATTTGAGTTTCCTGTTCAGGATCTGGCCTTCTAAAGAGCAGTCAAGGTTGATCTCTTCTAGGACTGACCGGTTGGATTGTTGTTGGGGGCAATATGCTGACTCTGTAAACCGCTTAGAGAGGGCTGAAAGCCCTATGAAGCGGTATATAAGTCTAACTGCTATTGCAGGAGTCTTCTCCAGCATCATAGTTCAAAGACCTCCATTCTTTGGCGCTCAGCCTTCCTTATGGTCCAACTTCCAAAGCCGTCCATTGCAACTGGGAAAACCATAGCCTTGACTAGTTGCACTTTTGTTGGCAGGGTGATGTCTCTGCTTTTTAGGATGCTGTCTAGATTTGCCATAGCTTTCCTCCCCAGGAGCAAGGGTCTTTTAATTTCTTGGCCGCAATCCCCATCTGCAGTGATCTTGTAGCCTAGGCAAATAAAATCTGTCACTACCTGCATTTCTTCCCCATCTACATGTGTCTTATCAAATCATTCAATCAAAATGTTAACATGAGTGTACAAATTACTGTGTACGGTTTATACTTTTTAATTAATTCTTCCTGGAAAAAAAGTTTGTTTAATTGTAGAACGAGAAGCAAATTCTTCACAACCATTAATCCTTGAATGGCAAGGAATTCCCAGGGCAGATTAGCTGATGTAATTTTGGTATGAGCAGCCTTAAGGTTTCGTGTAAAACGGAATCTTCCCTAAATTTCTTTCTCTTTCTTTCTTTCAGGAAAACCGACCAGTTCCTGAACCTGGTCCTAATGGTAAGTTGAGGATTATTCACTTTTGGGAATATTAGCACTTCATTCTCAGCTGGCAATGGGCATGTTGATGAATAGCTTTGGATGGTGAAGGTCGTGTTCAGAGGTAGGTTCCTACTAGTTCGCACCTATTCGCTAGAACCGGTTCGTCAAATCTACCGAACCGGTTAGAAGAGGTTCCACCAGTGGACCCGGAAAGCAGGCCACAGCTACAGAAGAGGTTCCAACATTTTTTGAAACCCACCACTGGTCCTTGGATATGATTATTCTACACTATCATGCTCCTGTTTATAAAACTCAGGGCCTCTGTGAAAGGTAAGGATGACTACTGCGTTTGTGGTGCAATCAGAGCATTGCGTGTGTTGAAGTTGTTTTAACGCAAACCAAAGATGCCTTTTAAGAAACAAGTTTACATCCTATTCTTATGCATGCCAGTGCTGTGTGTGAGGTAATTTAAGGTGGTTCTGACAAGTGTCGTCGGCATCTTCATATCGGGTCGCTTGGGCGGCAAGCCACTCCCATCCGGTCACATGGGCAGCAAGCCACTCCCACAAAGGAGGCCACACCCACAGAGTAGGTTCGAACAATTTTTGAAACCCACCACTGGTCGTGTTCCAGAGCACAGTTGTTACTAAACCGGTCTCATTTATTTGCCAGATTTTATCTTCCCCCTGGTTTATTTATTAGGCATCCTGTGATATAAATATAGTTCAGTGAAATGTAAAAATATGAAGCATTTGAGGGCTTCCCCGACCTGGGATGGGGTTTTTTTTGCAGATGATTCATTACCCAAACTGGGTAACATTATCAGTGCTGGCAATGAAATGTCTGCAAGAAAATAAGCCATCTCAGAGAGCACCAAGAACTCATTTCAACCCTGAGCTACAAATAGTTTCCTTTTAGCGGTATGAATGGCTTGGGATTCTATACCATACAAACAGTGGTGGGATTCAAATAATTTAATAACTGGTTCTCTGCCCTAATGACCAGCTGGGTAGGCGTGGCTTGGTGGTCTTGTGACTGGGTGGGTGTGGCCAACTCAATGTCACTCATGTCGATGGGCGCTTCACCTTAGTTGTTACAACGGAATAAGGGTGAACCGGAGAGGCAGTTTCTGTAAGCAGGGCAATCAAGATGAAGCTAGAAACAACACCAGAATGTTTCCTTCCTGCCTTCCTTACAGGATTAGCCCTGTAAAGTGGGGAAAAAACAAAAGGAGATTTCTTCCAACAACCGGTTCTCCGAACTGCTTAGAAAGTTACCAACCGGTTCTCCCAGATAGGTGTGAACTGGCTGAATCTCACCACTGCATACAAAGCATATAGAAAAAGAGAAGGCCAAAGAACATGAGACAGACTCGGAAGAAGATGAAGGGTCAATGTGAAAGGCAGCCTTCAATAACAATGGTTGAGGCCACCAGAAGTACCAAAAACAGAACATGTATTTCTCTAGACACCCAAAGTGGTAAATGAGGAGGAGGAGGAGGAGGAGGAAGAGGAGGAGGAGGAGGAGGAGGAGGAGGAGAAGAAGAAGAAGAAGAAGAAGAAGAAAGGAACAAGGAGGAGGAGAAGAAAAAGAAAAGTGAGGAGGAGAGAAGAGGAGAAGAAGAAAAGAATGAGGAGAAGAAGAAGAAGAAAAGAATATAGAAGAGGAAAGAAGAAGAATAAAAGAAGAATGAGGAGGAGGAGATAGTCTTTCTTTAACAACAAAATCTTGAAACTCCTCCCCCTTTTTAGTCTAGCCAGTTAGGGATGTGTTTGTCTGAGCTGCTTCCAGATGTTACCTGGATGTTCTGGACTTAACACCCCACCCCTCCGCCCCAGTTCCTTTTGCCTAGGCCCTGGGCAATAGCACCTTCCTATGTCCATCAGGGTCATCTTAGGTCTTCAACTCTACATATTTGTTTTTTTAATCATTGTGATAAAAGTGCCCCAGCTCTGGACGCCAAAGAACAGGATGAAAAGTTCAGCCAGGAAGCCACTTGTCTGAAGGAGCTTACATCGGTGTTGCCCGACAAAGTATGGCCCGAAGTTATCAGTCCTGGCACAGCGATTGCAAAACCGCCTTTCTGGTGTGACTCTTGTACACCACGGGCTTTCTGATTTCCTTGATTGTGTCTCTAGGCCCACCATGAATCAATGTCTGGTAAATTGGAACGGCCCCAGGGTTTGAGTCAGCAGTTCTGGAAGAAATAGGACACAGGTGGATTTTAGGGCATGACTTCATAGATAACCTGGCTGGAGAAAAATATCTAGGCCATGTATTTGATTGGGTCTGATAATTCTATCTCTGAAATGTTCTGTCAAGACTGGGGACGAGAACAGTCAACAGTTTCTTAATTTATTAAGATATATTCAGATAGCTTTGCAAATATGTCACCCTTTTGCTATTATCTTGGAACTGGGTCTGATCCAGGCTCAATTTTTCCATAAAGCTCTTGAGATTGAATGAAAAGAAGGACTCGGGGAGAGATGATAGCAGTCTTCCGATATCTCAGGGTCTGCCCCAAAGAAGAGGGAGTCAAGCTATTCTCCAAAGCACAAAAATTAATAAATGGAAACTAACCAGGGAGAGAAGCAACTTAGAACTAAGGAGAAATTTCCTGACAGTGAGAAAAATTAATCAATGGAACAACTTGCCTCTAGAAGTTGTGAATGCACCAACACTGGAAGTTCTTAAGAAGATGTTGGATGACCATTTGTCTGAAGTGGTGTAGGGTTTCCTGCCTGAGCAGGGGGTTGGACTAGAAGACCTCCAAGGTCCATTCCAAGTATTTTATTCTGTTATTTGGATGGTCTCAACACTGCAGGGACTGCAAAATTGCATCAAAACTCTTCATAGCAAACCATTTGTTTCTTAATGAGTGACTTCTTCTAAATGACCATAAAATTGAATTGATCATGTGATCGACCCATTTTGCAACCTCAGGCTTCATTGCGGACATAAATTGAAGACTACCTGTGTTGTTCTTTGGGGTTTCAGTGCTTCAATTTTTAATCTCATTTACATAAATAGGGCATGTCAATCATAGCAATGTATGGATCCATATCTACTTAAAGGGATTTAGAGGAGCTAATTAATCACGTTTCTGTTGCTTCTAAAGCCGGCCCCTCTTTATAGTGTACATAATAAGGGTTATCAAATATGATTTCACACTCTGGTTTATCTCTTTTTGGAACAGAAGTACTTTTGAAAATGCACTCCGTGGGAATCTGTGGGTCTGATGTCCATTACTGGCAACATGGGCGAATTGGAAATTTTGTGGTGAAGTCTCCAATGGTGCTGGGCCACGAAGCATCAGGAACCATTGTTAAAGTAGGGTCGTCAGTAACCAAGTTAAAGAAAGGTGAGCTGAAGCTGTTCCCAAGTCACCTCCATCTGTCCTCTTAGTAGCTGATGAGTAAGGGTTGAACAGCATATACAAAGAGCTGGAGGTAGGCAACCCCAGCTCCCATTTCAATGGCTACTGATTTGGGACAAACACAACAATTGAATTGTTGGTTTTAGGAGTGAAATCAGCTGGGGAAAAAATAGTGGAATCGAGAAAAACAATGTTTTTTTTTAATCTTGGGCAGATTTATTTATTTTCTGCGATGGCTGTATCTGACTCTTTCTTGTCCCTTTCTCTACAATCTCTCCTTCTGTCCCTAAGCTTCCAAATGACCAAACCACAAAGTATTATTTGGCCTTTGACTTAAAAAAAGGTGGGCAACCATGATTTGTAGACAGATTTGTAGAATCTGTCATTAATGAAGTAGATCCATCTCTGTCTTCTATTTGTCTCTCAATGTCCTTTGTGTAAAATGTGCCAGATCTTCACAGAGTACAGATTTTCAAAGATCTGCCTTATCGGGTTGGAGCTGAGGGGAACTTAACTCTAGAACGACATGATTTCGTGGGGCCTAGCAAATCCAGAAGTTTCTAAATTATATCTCGTCGTCTTCTGAGTAGGCAAATTCCTGTCATTTGATTCTTACCTCAGCTTGAATGTCGGTAATATGACTGGATTGCTCTAATGAATACAAGAAATGCTCTGGGGCTTGTAGATTTCATCAGCTTTCGGGTGATAAATATTTAATACTAGCCAATAACCCAGTTTTCCCGGGTATTTATTTATAAGGGGAAAATGTCCACATCAAACGTAATTTCTAATGTTGGATTTCCCCCCTTACCAGAGGGAGCCCCCTTCTGGAGTACTGTGAATCCGTTACCATGGCAACTCCACTGCGCTGCACAGTAGAAGCCATTTTAAGGCACAACAGACTGTATCTTAACAGAACACCCTCCCCCCCGGGTGTTAGGGGTGTCTTACCCCCATAGTATTTGTTTTCACAGAGTAAGTCATCTGTGTACCAAGTTTGGTTGAAATTGCTCGAAGCGTTCCAGAGTTATCCTGGAACACACACACACACAAACACACACTTTTATATGTATGGATTAATACTCAATACTTCGGAGTTTCTGTTTAGAGTTAAACGGTGTGAATGGGTCTTCTAGATACACACATCTCTTTAGCGGGTCATTTTTCTTTCCTGCTTTCTCTCCTTCCTACGTCCTTGGGGGTCTCGCAGGTGATCGGGTAGCTATTGAGCCTGGGGTTCCGCGGGAAGTCGACGAATTCTGCAAGATTGGACGGTACAACCTCTCACCGACCCTCTTCTTCTGTGCGACCCCTCCAGACGATGGGAACCTGTGCCGATATTACAAGCACGATGCCAACTTTTGCTACAAGTCAGTTGCAATGCTCTTTTTTGGTGGGGGGAACCATGTCACGGAGCTAACCAATCTGAAAAACAATGATGTCGTGTTTTTCCTGGGTTTAATCGACTTTGAGCAGTGTGCAGTTCCAGAAACGTGCAACTTGGGTTACAAGCAGGCAGAATCTCAACCACCACATTGAAATTAAAACCCTAAATCACCCTAAATCACAAGATAACCGTACACAAACTGGGAATCTTTAACATTCAAAACCAAAGAATTAGCTCATGGTCAGAGACTGAATTTCAGATCTTTACAAGCAAAGCAAGTGTTGTTTTTTTTAAAATCACAGCCCTTCCTTTCCCTAATGGATAGACATAGTGCTTTTCCAATTTTCTTTTCAAATCACTATTGTTTCCCCCCCCCCCCCCTAGAACATTTCAGTGATTTGGAAAGAAATTTTTTTTTTAATCACACGATAGTAGTTTTTTTATGCATATTTCTAAAGTGTTTAAAACCAGCGGGCTGTAAAATTTAGGGATTAACTAACACGGGAAGTTAACAGGTGGCTCAGTGGCTTAAACGCTGAGCTTCTCGGTCAGAAAGGTTGGCAGTTCGGCAGTTCGAATCCCTAGCACCACGTAACCGAGTGAGCTCCCATTACTTGTCCCAGCTTCTGCCAACCTAGCAGTTCAAAAGCACATAAAAATGCAAGTAAAAAAAGAGGGACCGCCTTTGATGGGAAGGTAACAGTGTTCCATGCGCCTTCGGCATTTAGTCATGCTGGCCACATGACCACGGAGATGTCTCCGGACAGCGCTGACTGCCCCCTAGAGTCGGGAACGACTAGCACGTATGTGCGAGCGGGAAACCTTTACCTTTAACAATGGAAGTAAAATACTTGTTCAGTTCTGCAGGGCATGGAGAACGTAAAAATGATTACCAAATGTATTTATTGTAATGATTTATATGGCTGCTATATCCCACAATGACCCTGGGCAGTGCACATCGATTAATGCAAACAATTAGAAATTCATCCATTAAGGAGCGTTTGAGTTCACGGAAATAATTCTAACCGATAGAGCTAACTCAGCCTTCTGCTCTGATGCTTAGGACAATCTGTATGGATACGATTCAGATGTAATAGAGAGATTAGTAATGAAGAAAGAAAAAACTCCTATTAAAGGAGAGTATTTGTAGCTCAGGGTTGAAATGAGGGCTCCTTGGTGCCCTCCGAGCTTGCTGGTTTTCTTGCAGACCTTTCATTACCATCACTGGGTAACATCAGACTGATGATGTTGCCTAGTTGGGTAATGAAACATCTGCAAGAAAACGAGCACGCTCAGAGAGCAACCCTCCAAAAAAAAACCCCTCCTCAAAAATGCATTGTTATAATTCTGCGAGAGGCAAAAAAGGAGAATATAATATTACGCATCCCCGTTAACCCTTTTCCTCTGCAGCTGTTAATAATTCTTTGAAAGTTGTAATCGTTTTTGGAATTTTTTTTGAACTTGGAATCATTTTTGAATTCTTTGTATATTTTAATAATTCCTGGAATGTTTTCTCCACACCACCTTCCCATATTGTCTACAACAGTGATGGGAAAACTTTTTTGGCTCGCGTGCCAAAAGTGGGGGGGGGAGCGCAAAGGGGTCATGCGTGGGGGTGTGCCACACTCATAATGTAATGCGTAACCCCAGCGCGCATGCGCACATGATCAGCGCTCCCCCCCCCTCCATTTTTGGCATGCTTTTTTTTTCGCCCTCCCCAGGCTCTTATAAAGCTTCTGGAGCCCGGGGAGGGCGAAAAAATGGCCTCAATAAAAGGCTGAAGTGAGCTGGCCAGCGCCCGCATGTGCAATGCCTCGCGTGCCCCGACAAACGGCTCCGCGTGCCACAGGTTCCCTATCCCAGGTCTAGAATTTTATTTTTTTGGCCTCCAAAGTCCTGTAGCAGGTAAAAGAGGACTTTCTCCATCCATAGTTAAGGGACTGGGAGTTGTCGGTTAGACAAAAAGGTTGCGTGTTCCTGTTTTCAGACGCTGGAGTCTACACTAAAGATTAAGGCGCCTCTTAAAATACCAGAACTGGTGAGCATAGAAGAGCAACGCCTGCAGGCAGTTGGCTGATCTGAAAGCCCGATAATGCCAGCAAGATTAACTGCCGCTTTGAAATAAAGGAAGTAACCGTCTTGCTCCACACCGTTCGTTTGCAGAAAATCTCTTGCGGTGGAGAGTTTTGAAGAAATTGTATATGTCAGTTCCAGAAGGATTAAAGGATTGGCCTGAAATTCATCCTTTTCTAGCAGAGGTTACTAACCATTTACGAGATGAAGGACTGTCATTCAATGGCCTTTGACATGCTTACCTAGAAAAATATATTATATTATATTATATTATATTATATTATATTATATTATATTATATTATTATATTATATTATATTATATTATATTATATTATATTATATTATATTATATTATATTATTATTATATTATATTATATTATATTATATTATATTATATTATATTATATTATTATATTATATTATATTATATTATATTATATTATATTATATTATATTATATTATATTATATTATATTATATTATATATTATATTATATTATATTATATTATATTATATTATATTATATTATATTATATTATATTATATTATATTATATTATATTATATTATATTATTATATTATATTATATTATATTATATTATATTATATTATTATATTATATTATATTAATTACATATATTATATTAATTATATATTATATTAATTATATATTATATTTATTAGATTGGATTGGATTAGATTAGATTGGATTATATCATATATCATATCATATCATATCATATCACCATATCATATCATATCATATGTCATATCACTATTCTATACTATACTATACTATATTATTATATTACATTACATTACATTACATTACATTACATTACTATATTATATTATATTATTATATTATATTATATTATATATTATTATATTATATTATATTATATTATATTATATTATATTATATTATATTATATTATATTATATTATATTATATTATATTATATTATATTATATTATATATTATTATATTATATATTATTATATTATATTATATTATATTATATTATATTATATTATATTATATTATATTATTATATTATATTATACTATACTATACATTATACTATACTATACTATACTATACTATACATTATATTATTATATTATTATATTACTATTCTATTCTATGCTATACTATATTATATATTATATATATTATATTACTATTCTATTCTATACTATACTAATATTATATTAATTATATTATATTATATTATATTAATTATATTATATTATATCATATATCATATTATAATATTATTATATTTTTATATATTTATATTATTATATTATTATATTATAATATTATTATATTATATTATATTATATTATATTATATTATATTATATTATATTATATTATATTATATTATATTATATTATATTATATTATATTATATTACATTACATTACATTACATTACATTACATTACATTACATTACATTATATTACATTACATTACATTACATTATATTACATTACATTACATTATATCATCATATCATGTCATATATTACACTATACTATACTACATTATATTACATTATATTATATTATATCATTGCATTGCATTACTATATTATATTATTATAATTATATATCATATATAATATATTATAATTATGTCATATATCACATTATTATATTATATTAGTTAAATTTCCGTGTCAGAATTTTAATATAGCAACTTTCTGTGGCTTACGATATAATAAAAAGTTAAATAATATAATAAACAGTTCAAAAGCACTAAAAACAATTCAAATTAGAATAAAAAGATACAAAGAATAAAATAAATCAGGAGCCCTCCTTCCCAAAGGAGTCTAAAGTAGAATATATATTTCTCACTCACGTGAACACGGTGGATCCAACAGGGATACGTTTTGGAGTCAATATCACGCATTGTTTTAATGAATTATCCAGTTCAGGGTTCTCCAAACTTGGTGACTTCAGACCCGTGGACTTCAGCTCCCAGAATTCCTCAGCCAGCTGGGGAATTCTGGGAATGGAAGTCCACAAGTCTTAAAGTGGCCAAGTTTGGAGACCCCTGAAATAAATGATTAAAAAGACGGGATCAAACTTTCCTTACCTGTTCTTTCCAGCTGGCTTGCAGCATCCAGAGATATTTACTCCCCAAATATCCATGATCACTTGATGGTGGGTCTAGAATGAGAATTTCAAGGAATGACAATTAACTAGCTAGGTAACCAGTGACTGTAGTATCTTGGGTTTGTGCTTAATTTATGTTAAGCCATTGTTCTTAGGTTTTGAATATTGATGCTTTGAGGATTTGGGGAACTTTGGTTTCTACTTTGGTTACACACACTAATGGAAGTTCTTCGGTCTGTTTGGTCTTCTTGCAGGCTTCCAGACAATGTCACCTTTGAAGAAGGCGCTCTTGTTGAGCCCCTTTCAGTTGCAATTCACGCCTGTAGAAGAGCCGAGGTGACATTGGGTAGCAAAGTCTTCATTTGTGGTGCTGGTATGGAAGATTTTGGCATTTCTTTGATTTTTTCCAGAACGGATGTGTTATATTGGTCCCAACGGATGCCTCTTCCCAGGCAAAAAACCCCCCCAGCTTCCATCATCTCAAGTGGAGGCCACTTCGAATGTGACATCCACTTTTCTCTTTCCAAAAGGTTCACCTGGGATTCTGTCACTGCTTTTTTTAAAATAAAGCACAAGACCATCTCTACTGGGACACTTTCGTTGTTTCCCACCGATGCTCTTTTTATAATGTAGTTGTTGTGGCCCACTAGCAGCCAGCACAGCTGGGAGCAGATTCGGACAGTGAGGAGGTTGGGGAGGAAGATGGGCCAGTCCTGGAGTCTGGGGAAGGCTCTGATGAGGGCTCTGTGTCGGAGGCAGAGAGGCGGCCAGAGCCGTATGCCAGTTATCCGCTGCCTTCGGAGTCAGACATTAGTGAGGCAGATGAACAGCTGGAGCCTGTTCCCAGTGTGCGCATGCGCAGAGTTGCCAGACGAAGAGAACAGCTGAAGAACAGGAGTTGACTTGGGAGTAAGAACACAGGTGGACAATGAATGGCCCCTCCCAGAGGAAATAAAAGAGGAGTGAAAGGGGAGTGGAGTTTGCAGGAGGCAATTAGTTCACTTCATTGGCTTGTGACTCTCCGAGACTCCTTGCCAAGTTTTGCAGATATCGGCCTGGCAGCTCTCCAAGCCAGATAAAGTCTGTGACTGTAAATCCTCCCTTGAAAGACTTTGCTGGATGTGAATGAGCAGAGTTCACTAATAAAAAAAGGGTTTTTTTTGTCAGGACCAGGAGTTTCCTTCATGCTCTTGGGGAACCTCGGTCAGAACAATAGTTTTATTGTTTAAAAAAGGAAGATGTTCCTTAGAAGTGGCCGTGGGCCATTAGCAATAGCAATAGCAGTTAGACTTATATACCGCTTCATAGGGCTTTCAGCCCTCTCTAAGCGGTTTACAGAGTCAGCATATCCCCCCCACAGTCTGGGTCCTCATTTCACCCACCTCGGAAGGATGGAAGGCTGAGTCAACCTTGAGCCGGTGAGATTTGAACCGCCGAACTGCAGATAGCAGTCAGCTGAAGTAGCCTGTAGTGCTGCATTTAACCACTGCACCACCTTGGCCTCAGTTGTTATGCTTTATCCACCCAATATTGTCACGGGACTAAGAAAGATGATTTTGCCAATCTCACTGGCCAGACTAACAATTAGGAATTTTCTCTGCAGTACTGCACCCTAACCATTGTGCCACCTTGGCTCTTGTCATTAAACTGTGCAATAAATAACCAGACTTCCCTCTTGGTGTTCCCTCTGTCTTCTTAGGACCCATTGGGCTCGTGACTTTGCTTATTGCTAAGGCGATGGGAGCAGCACAAGTGGTGATTAGCGGTAAGATCAATTTGCCATCTTGATTTATTTTTCTGTGTGTTTTGCAGTTCAGCTTTCCAAGTTTACGTGCGATAAAGGACTCGTGTTGCTTGGGTAAATACAGAGCTTTTAAATGGGACAAAGGAGGAAACATTATTCAAGACAAGAGGCAAATCTAGCGAGCACCATTTTTTTCCCCCTTCTAAATCTTAATGGTGTCTTTATTTATTTATTTATTAGACTTACATACCGCTTCATAGGGCTTGCAGCCCTCTCTAAGCGGTTTACAGATTTTTAGCAAATTGAGTCAGCGTATCGCCCCCACAGTCTGGGTCCTCATTTCACCCACCTCGGAAGGATGGAAGGCTGAGTCAACCTTGAGCCGGTGAGATTTGAACCGCTGAACTGCAGATCACAGTCAGCTGAAGTGGCCTGCAGTACTGCACCCTAACCACTGCGCCACCTCAGCTCTTTTGCATCAATCATGAAGAATGGCCGTTCAATATTAAGTCTAGTATGAATCTGTAGAGTCTCTGTGCCATCTTTTGCCATGTGTTTATGGTTTTCCCAATCAAAACCGCCACTTTTTTGATGGACTTCTCATGCAAATATAAACCAGGTGATCTAGCTCTGGGTTTAGAGATCATCAGAGATCGGTTAGATCCCTCTATATATTTGGAGACTTTGAATATTCTTCTCTGGGACAGGATTCACCAACCTTTCGGACCTCAGGGACCACGGAATTCATAATTTTAAATCCCGCGGACCGCTAATATGATCTGCCTAATGATAGGCTGGGTGGGCGTGGCTAGGTGGTCATGTGACTCGGTAGGTGTGGCCAACCCGATGTCACTCATGTCAAGGGGAGAGAGCTGAGGTGGCGCAGTGGTTAAATGCAGCACTGCAGGCTACTTCAGCTGACTGCAGTTCTGCAGTTCGGCTGTTCAAATCTCACTGGCTCAGGGTTGACTCAGCCTTCCATCCTTCCGAGGTGGGTAAAATGAGGACCTGGATTGTTTTGGGGGCGATATGCTGACTCTGTAAACCGCTTAGAGAGGGCTGAAAGTCCTATGAAGCGGTATATAAGTCTAACTGCTATTGCTAAGGGGCACCTCGCCAGCCTCTACTCACCTCTCCCTTCCCGCCCACTCCTCACCTGCCCGCCCCGGCTCCTTAGGGCCCCAACAGGAAGCAGTTGCTGGAGCTAAACAGCCACCATGAGAAAGAATTCAGTTCCAATTGGATCTGACCATAAAGGAGGCTCAGCAGAAGCACCTCACTGAGGACTACGAGCATAGGCTTTCCAAGCAGAGGGAAGACCTGCGGGAGTGCAAGGCCAGGTACTGGCGCCTGGAGGCTTAGCGGGCTGAGATGGCCAGCCAGTTCCACGCCGTGATGCAGTCCCACCTAACGTGACCTTTGTTTTAGTTGTGCTTAATTCTGGAGCCTGGCCTTCCCAGGCCAATCAATATTTGCTTTGAAAATGTTGTGTAGTCCTGGCATTAAAAAAAATAATCTATTTGTCGATGGCTTGGCTTGCTACTCAAATCAGATTCGTAGGAAAACGAGTGTAAATAGAATAGATTGGAATGCAAGAAATGCAGTTGCTCTCTGACATTGGTCAAATATATCCAAGGTAGGAACAAATAATCAGAGATTCTGTTCCTTCAAATCATAAAGGCTAACAGAGAAACGGCTGCCAAAAGTCACACTAAATTAACTCTGTGATACAAGGGTCAATTAAAACCCTGCTCCTTATGTCCTTAGGATGTTGACGCAGCCCAGGTTCTGTTGCCTTAAGGCAGGGGTCTTCAAAGGTTTCAAACGGGGCCAATTCATGGTCCCTCAGACTGTTTGGGGTGTGTGGGTGTGTGGCAGAGCTGCTGGGTGGGCGTGGCTAAGTGGTCACATGACTGGGCGGGCATGGCTAGGTGGTCATGTGACTGGGTGCGCGTGGCCAATATAAGTAGCCTATTAAACAATACACACAAATTAAACTTTAATTTGTTATGCTCCTGGGGGTAGAAAGCAGATGAGTGAAGGGATGTGGCCGCTTTGGAAGGGGACTTCTATTTGTCTCTCTTTCACTCCCCCTCCTTCCCTTCGTCCATCTCTCTCTCTCGAGTCCAAAAACGGGTCCGTTTTTGGCCTCCTGAGGTCTCCGGAAGGTTGATAGGGGCCGGCAGGTAGATATGGCGACATGGGTAGGGCAATCTTGTGGTCTCATGCGGGCTGGATTAATGGCTTCGGCGGGCCGTCTCTAGCCCCCGGGCCTTAGTTTGAGGACCCCTGCCTTAAAGGCTTGATGAGACGCCCCTTAAGTGATGTGGGAGATGATAGGATCCCGTTGAAGGAGTAGTAAAACCCTTGTGTCCCCTTTCCCCAAAATGCAATATGGCATAGTCCATTAGAAGTAATTCTCAACTTACAGCCACAACGGGACCCAGATTTATCGTTGTTAAGCAAGACATTGGTTAAATGAGTTTTGCCCAGTGGTGGGATCCAACCCATTTAACAACTGGTTCAGTGATCGCAGGCTTCGCTTGATGTCATACCAAGAGACGCCACTCCAGTGGTGGGATTCAGCCAGTTCGCACCTATTCAGGAGAACCGGTTGGTAACTTTCTAAGTAGTTCAGAGAACCAATTGTTGGAAGAAATCTTTTGTTTTTCCCACTTTACAGGGCTAATCCTGTAAGGAAGGCAGGAAGGAAACATTCTGGTGTTGTTTCTAGCCTAATCTTTATTGCCTTGCTTACAGAAACTGCCTCTCTGGTTAACCCTTATTACATTGCAACAGCTAAGGCGAAGCGCCCATCGACCTGAGTGATCTTGAGTTGGCCATGCCCACATGGTCACATGAACACTGAACCCCGCCCCTACCCTGCTGGTCATTAGGGCAGAGAACCGGTTGTTAAATTATTATGAATCCCACCACTGCGCCATTCCTCTCAGATAATAATTAAATTAACCCCTTGGATCCCATTGGCGCTTCTGGTTTTTTATTTTTATTTTTATGATGGCTATGAAGTTTTGCTTTCTTTGCCCTATAGATTTGTCTGCTCCCCGCCTTGAAAAAGCGAATGAAATTGGGGCTGATTTCACCATCCCGGTCAAGGGGCAGAGCCCTGAGGTGTTGGCCAGTAAGGTGGAAAGCTTGTTAGGTTGTATGCCTGACATCACTTTGGAATGCACGGGGGCCGAATCCTGCATCCAGACTGGAATCTATGTAAGTCTTTAATAGCTTAAAGGCATCGGGAATAATCTTCCGTCTCTCAATTGTGGGCGTTGAGGAGAAGAGAGGGAGATTCTAGAGCAAATTGATATTTAGAACAATTAACCAGTGGGACGTCTTGTCTCCAGAACTTGCAGGTGCCCCAAAACTGGAGATTTTTAAGAAGAAATTGGACAGCCATTTATATGAGATGATCTAGGGATTCCTACCAGGGCAGGGGGTTGGTTTAGAAGATCTCCAAGGCCCCTTCCAGCTCTGTTATTCTGTTATGGTACAGGGAATGTTGGCTTCTGGAGAATTTGGAAATGAACTTGGATCTCCTTAGAATAGAATAACAGAGTTGGAAGGGACCTTGGAGGTCTTCTACTCCAACCCCCTGCCTAGGCAGGAAACCCTACACCACTTCAGACAAATGGTTGTCCAATCTCGTCTTAAAAACTTCCAATGTTGGAGCATTTACAATTTCCAGAGGCAAGTTGCTCCACTGATTAATTGTTCTAACTGTCATCTAACTGGATTCCCCGAGCAGCACACAGGAGAATGGGTAGGTCTAGTTTAATGAAAAGAAGGAATAGTGGAGACATGATAGCAGTCTGGTTATCCAACATCTTCTTAAAGACTTCCAGTGTTGGAGCATTCGCAACTTCTGGAGAGAAGCTGTTCCACTGATTAATTGTTCTCACTGTCAGGAAATTCCTCCTTAGTTCTAAGTTGCTTCTCTCCTTGATTCGTTTCCACCCATTGCTTCATGTCCTGCCCTCGGGTGCTTTGGTGATTAGCTTGACTCCCTCTTCTTTGGGGCAGCCCCCGAGATATCGGAAGACTGCTATCATGCCTCCCCTGGTCCTTCTTTTCATCAAAGTAGACCTACCCAGTTCCAGCAACTGCTCTTCATACGTTCTAGACCTAATCCTCTTTGTTGCTCTTCTCTGCACTCCTTATTTCTTCTCAGGCAACGCGTCCTGGTGGGACTTTAGTTTTGGTGGGTCTTGGCCCAGAAATGGTCACCGTGCCCATCGTGACGGCTGCGGTGCGTGAGGTGGACATCCGTGGGATCTTTCGATACTGCAACACGTAAGTATTCGTCATGGGTCTAGAGGAGCAAATAGAGATGTATTGTCCTCGTATTTGGCCACCTTGGGGTGGGGTGAGGAATGAGGTTGTATTGATCTTGGACACTGAATCGAGAACTGTGAAATGTTCTTAAGACTTTGGTCAACTATTTTTTTTTAAAAAAAGTTTAAAAGAGAACAAAACGTACATCTTGCAAAGTTCTTGAAATCTGATAAGTTTGTTCCCTGCGCCTCGTACGGAAGGAAAAATAGGCTTTCATTGTCTAGCAGATATTTTGTGGTCAAAACATGGTGCGGCTAAGGAAATAATGGTAACCCATTCTGCATGGTTTTTATCAAGAGGGTGTGGAGGAGTTTGAAATGGATAGAAAATATTGTACAATAGAGATATAATTTAGGTACACAATGTCTGGGTGGTTAATCTAAGCCCTATTGTGCAAACGTCTAATACCTTGAACAGAATTAAAAAGGGAGAGAGAAACAAAATCTTAAATATAATTTAAATACAAATTTAATTCATTTCCACGGAAGTAATTTAAATGCATTCAAATACATCGTACTGAGTTTTCAGTGGTAACCCTCGGAGGTTTCCTGATTCTTTTTGTTTTAACACAATACAATTGCGCGTAATCCTCGACACACAACCGCAGTCGAGACCAAAATTTCTGTTGTTAAGTGAGAGAGTTGTTCAGTGAGTTTTGCCCCGTTTTGTTGCCAGGGTTGTTAAGTGAATCACTGCAGTGCTTAAGATGCTTAACACAGCTGTTAAGTGAAACTTTGCTTGACTTTAACTTTGCTTGTCAAAAGTTTATAAAAAGTTGATCACATGACTACAATACCCCGCAACCGTCATAATTGTGAGTCAGTTGCCAAGGGTCTGAATTTTGCTCAGGTGATTGTCGGGATATGGCAGTGGTCGTAAGTGTGAAAAACGATCATACCTCACTTTTTTCCTGTGCTGTTGTAACTTTGAACTAAATGTACCTGTATATTTGTGTTTAGAAGGTGAGACCACCTCTGCTCATTGATGGGTCTTGGAAATCTCTTTCTAAAAATAAACCTGGGATCTGTTTTTTTGATGGTTAACTCAGAGAATCAGGAGTTAGAACTACTAAAATTACAAGAGAAATATTAAATCTATCATCTATTTCTATCTATCTATCTATCTATCTATCTATCTATCTATCTATCTATCTATCTATCTATCTATCTATCTATCATCTATCTATCTATCTATCTATCTATCTATCTATCTATCTATCTATCATCTATATCTATCTATCTATCTATCTATCTATCTATCTATCTATCTATCTATCTATCTATCTATCTATCTATCTATCTATCTATCTATCATCTATCTATATCTATCTATCTATCTATCTATCTATCTATCTCTCTCTATCTCTCTCTCTCTCTCTCTCTCTCTCTCTCCCTCCCTCCCTCCCTCCCTCCCTCTCTCTCTCTCCCCCCCCCCCACACGGTACTCCAAACACTCACTGGAGAAAAATACTGTGTGTGGGGGGGGTAAGACACCCCTAATGCCCCTCGAGGTGTGTGTTCTACTAAAATACAGTCTGTTGTGCCTTAAAATGGCTTCTACCGTACTGCTGTAAAATGGCTTCTACTGTACAGCACAGCAGGGATGCCATGATAACAGCTTCATAGTACTCCATGAGGAGGCTCCCTCTGGTAAGGCGGAAAATCCAACATTAGAAATTACGTTCGGTCTCGACATTTCTCCCCTATAAATAAATACCTGGGTTATCGGCTAATAGTGATTAGTAGTAGCAGTAGCTGCAGCAACAATAATAATAATATCATCATCCTTGCCACAACCTTCCGTTCAAAATCTGGATATGTGTGCAATTCCCTTTTTTTTTGCCTTTTGCTTTCTTCGCAGGTGGCCCATGGCGATCGCGATGCTCGCATCGAAAAAAATCAATGTGCAACCGCTGGTGACCCACCGTTTTCCTTTGGAAAGGGCCATGGAAGCGTTCGAGGCAACTAAGAAAGGGATCGGGATAAAAATTATGCTGAAGTGTGACCCAAACGACCAGAATCCCTAAAAAACATAAAATAACCCCAATCATTGCATCCCGTTCTACTTTCCCCTTCGGGAGAATTAAGTCCGAGGAGAAGAAAATGTAAACATAGTGACTCAGAGCCTTAAACCGCCGATAATGTAGAGCCCTCGTCAAGGAAATAAATGTTATGCAAATGATTTGGAAACTTGAACCTTAACCTTTGAGTTGGAATGAATAAATGACCTCTGTCCTTACAAGTGAAATGTGTGAACCAGCGCTGAACTGTAAAATTAGGATCTCCATGTTTAATTTTCGGCCCAATGCAGCTCTCTGGGTCTCAAAAGGCATCAGGGGGAGGGCAGGACTTCCTAGGTGAGACCTCAGGACTGATGGTTCCAACTGGACCTTCTCGTTGGGTAAACATGGATGTGTTTGGTGCATCAGGAGCCATTCAGAATTTGAAACCACCGTCCTTCGTGATTGTTCCGAGCTGCTTCTTGTAGACTTTGAAGCTGCTACACACTTTTCCCATCAGTTCAGAAGTTCCTGCTGGAGTTAGTATGACGTTCTATCTAGACCAATTTACACGGAGGCATGGCTACCTACCAACATCTGCTGGGAACTTTGGATTATGATCTTGTAAGATTGTCTACTGTGTGAATGAATGGCACAGAAAGTAGGGCTATCAATTCTCCATTCCATCTGAAGAAATCCTTCCTTCCTTCCTTCCTTCCTCCCTCCCTCCCTCCCTCCCTTTTCTCTCCTCCCTTTTCTCTCCTCCCTTGTATGTCCTCCAACCCGCCCTCCCTTGTCTCTCCTTCCATTTTTCCTCCCTCCCTCGTCTCTCTTCCTCCCTCCCTTCTCTTTTTCCTTCCTCCATCCCTCCCTTGTCTCCCTCCCTCCTGCATCTCTCCTTCCTTCCTTCCTTCCTTCCTTCCTTCCTTCCTTCCTTCCTTCCTTTTCTCTCCTCCCTTGTCTCGCCTCCAACCCTCCCTCCCTTGTCTCTCCTTCCTTTTTTCCTCCCTCCCTCCCTCGTCTCTCTCTTCCTCCCTCCCTTCTCTCTTCCCTCCCTCCCTTGTCTCTGCTTCCTTCCTCCTTCCCTCCTTCCCTCCCTTCTCTTTTTCCTTCCTCCCTCCCTCCCTTGTCTCCCTCCCTCCTGCATCTCTCCTTCCTTCCTTCCTTCCTTCCTTCCTTCCTTCCTTCCTTCCTTCCTTCCTACCTACCTACCTACCTACCTACCTACCTACCTTCCTACCTACCTTCCTACCTACCTACCTTCCTACCTACCTACCTACCTACCTACCTACCTATCTACCATGGTAAGGGATGCTAGAAACCTGCCGGAGTTGCATCATCCTTCCTCCATATCTCCTGGAGACTCTTGAGGTCACAGGTTATTCGTCACCACTGAACAACATCATACTTCTCCTAGCGCTAACTGCTCTACGGATGTACATTGGTGCATGTATGTGGAAAGAGCACCCTGGTTGCTCCAGGGCTCAGTCCTTCTGCAAATACAGCTATTGTGCTGGGACATCCTGGTTTTGTAACCTCACAGGGGATGGCTTTGCCCCTCACAGTTAGGGCAAGGGCCACTTCCTTGTAAAGCCATGCCCCTTTGTGGGATGCAGGCACGTGCCACAAAAGCAAAAAAGCCACACCTCCTTGTGGCATGGAGACCCATGGTCCAGGTGGGGAACTTTAACTTGGAAGGTTCCCATTGGACCATTGGCACCCCTCCCACCCTGTGTCTTCCCTAGGAGGCTTATCTGGTAACCCCAAGGAGAACTTTCACTCGCGAGGCCTCGGTGGAATCAAGTTTGTTGTTCCTAGTTAAAGAAGTGACGTTGCCTGAGCAAATAGAAGAAGAAAGTCGCTTCTCTGAAGTCTGTTGACATGGCTCAAAAGTCTTCCACGGGTTGATTCATTGCTCTGCAAGCTGATCCTGAGCTGTTTGAAAATTCAAAGCGTTGATAAAAATGCTTCCTCCCCTCCCTCTCTCCCACCTTATTCCTATTCTGGTCTCTTGTCATTTGAGGCACCGTTTGCCTCTGCGTAAGGGTGGGGCAGTCCTGCTAACCACAATTTCAGCAGTGTTTGCAGATTGTCGGCGTCCTAATCTTTTTTTTATTTTTTTAATCTAAACATTGAAAGGCAACACTTCAGTATTTCCAATCCCCTCCACACTTCCTGAAAGCCAGGCTTCTAAAAAATACACCGCTGTGTATTTATCTGGGCACAAGCTTCCTCTTTATTCCAACGAAAGGTGCTTAGAATTATAGAATTAGTCCCTTAAGAAGAATAACAGAGTCGGAGGGCACCTTGGAGGTCTTCTAGTCCAACCCCCTGCTCATGCAGAAAACCCTACACCACTCCAGACAAATGGTTCTCCAATCTCTTCTTAAAAACTTCCAGTGTTGGAGCATTCACAACTTCTGGAGGCAACTTCTGTTCCACTGATTAATTGTTCTAACTGTCAGGAAATTTCTCCTTAGTTCTAGGATGCTCCTCTCCTTGATTGGTTCAAATATTGCCAACTTTCTAAAAGCAAAGCAATCTTAAAACAAGAAACACAATGATTCACTTTTCTGCAGACAAATGGCGGCTCAACTTCTTCTTAAAAGCTTCCAGTGTTGGGACATCCACAGATTCCACTGATTCATTGTTCTCCCTGTTAGGAAATTTCTCCTAGGTTCTAGGTTGCTTCTCTGCTTGATTAGTTTCCATCCAGCGGTGGGTTCCGGATCCTGTTGCAACTGATAGTGTTGCAACGGGGCTCGGCATCCCCCACATGAACACGCGCATGCGTCCTTACCTCTTGCGATGCCTCTGCGAGCCTCTGCGACGCTCCAGCTGCTCGGCGGAGCATTGCACATGCACCGTGTGCTCCGTGCGCGGACGTGCCAAAGAGCTCAAATACAGGTGAGTTCAGGTAGGCCCTCCGGAGCATTGTACCAGAATGTTACCCAGTGCTCCGGGCAGGCACCAGTACGCCTGTACCGGGGCGTACCGCCTGCAAACCACCACTGTTTCCATCCATAGTTTCTTGTCCTACCTACAGGTGCTTTGGAAAATAAATTGACTCCCTCTTCTTTGTGGATATTAGATAATTAGAACACTGCTACCATGTCACTCCTAGTCCTTCTTTTCATCAAACTAGACACACATAAGGTATATTTATGTACCCTGGGACCAGAGCAGTGGTGGATTTCAAAAATGTTTTAGAACCTCTTCTGTAGGTGTGGTCTGCTTTGTGGGAGTGGCTTGCCGGCCATGTGACCGGATGGGAGTGACTTGCCAGCCATGTGACTGGGTGGGAGTGGCTTGGCAGCCATGTGATGGAGTGGGAGTGGCTTGGCAGTCATGTGACTGGATGGGCGTGACCAACTTGTAAAATGTGGTGAAACTCACTTAACAACACTCTTGCTTAGCAACCAAAATGTTGGCTCAGAAACTCTGGCATTTGAAGCACACGAGTCTTAAGCTGTCAAGTTACAAGACCCTTGCACCCCTAACCCTTTAGAAAAAAAAAAACCCAGGGAGGTTCAAACTTGGCAGCTTTAAGACTTGTGGACTTCAACTCCCAGAATTCCTCCTCCAGTCATGTTGGCTCAGGAACTCTGGCACTGAAGTGTGCAAGTCTTAAAACTGTCAAGTTACAACACCCTTGCACCCCAAACCCTTTAGAAAAAACCCTCAGGGGTGTTCAAACTTGGCAGCTTTAAGACTTGTGGACTTCAACTCCCAGAATTCCTCCTCTCGCTCTTCATCTTGATGATGGGTGGACGGGCAGGGGGAGGGAACTGGAACCGGTTCTAAACGGTACTGTAGATTTGTGGAACCTCTTCTATAGAAGAGGTTAGAACTGGTAGGAACTCAACCCTGGACCGGAGGTGATATTCAGCCAGTTCTGACAGGTTCTGGAAAACCGGTAGTGGAAACTTTGAGTAGTTCGGAGAACTGGCAAATAGGCTGGCCCCGCCCCGGCTGCCTCACAGCTGATCTTCTTCTGTTGCCCTGAACAGGAGAAGGGAGCTGAGAAGCAGGTTAGTGGGGTGGGGAGGGAATGGGGATTTTGCCGTATCCTCCTGCCACGCCCACAAAGCCACACCCACAGAACCGGCAGTAAAACCTTTTGAATCCCAGCACTGCCTTGCACATGTATTTAGCAAGGGAGGAAGAAGCGTTTATGGGTGATACGAGTAATTGAGGGCTCTAAAACCCCAACTGAGCCACAGGATTTCTACTGGGGGGGGGGGGGGAGAGTCATCTCTAGTTCATGTCATCCTTTTTTTGGTGGCATCTCTTAACAGGAGTAGAGAACCTGAAAACTACCCGATGACACCGTTCCAGCTGGGAAATGAGCCCCGTAATTTGCAGGTTGACATTAGCCATATTCTGGACCTGCGTGGATTAGCATTTCAGTTTCTTGCCTATATTTAAGTTCCTTGGTTGAGTCATTTTTAAAGCCTTAATTTGTGGTCAAAATCATCTCCTAGGTTGGTCTCCTCTCTGGTTTTGAGTATCTGAGGCAGTGCTTCCTGATCTCGGCCCTTAGATGATGGGTGAACTCCAACGTCAACCACACCTCTTCGAGTGGCCAAAAACTGGGAGAGACTTCTAAGGAAATGCTAGAATCTTGGCACAAATCCCTACAATCATTAATGAAGATGGCAATAGCAGTGGTTAGAGTGCAGTACTGCCGGCCACTTCAGCTGAACTGCTATCTGCAGTTCAGCAGTTCAAATCTCACCGGCTCAAGGTTGACTTAGCCTTCCATCCTTCCGAGGTGGGTGAAATGAGGACCCAGACTGTGGGGGCGATATGCTGACTCTGTAAACTGCTTAGAGAGGGCTGAAAGCCCTATGAAGCGGTATATAAGTCTAACTGCTATTGCTATCGCTATACCTCTTCCAAGTACTTTACAGCCCACTCTAAGCAATTTACAGAGTCAGCCTCTTGTCCACAATAATCTGGGTCCTCATTTTACCCACCTTGGAAGGATGGAAGACTGAGTCAACCTTCAGCTGGTCAGGATCGAACTGATGGCAGTGGGCAGATTTAGCCTGTACTACTGCATTCTAAACACTGTAAAGGGAAAGAAAGAAAGAAGGAAGGAAGGAAAGAAGGAAGGAAGGAAGGAAGGAAGGAAGGAAGGAAGATAGCAATAGTACTTAGATTTGTATACCGTTTCACAGTACTTTTACAGCCTTCTCTAAGTGGTTTACAGAGTCAGCCTCCTGCCCACAATAATCTGGGTCTTCATTTTACCCACCTTGGAAGAAGGATGGAAGGCTGAGTCAACCCTGAGCCAGTCAGGATCGAACTGCTGAACCTCTGGCAGCTGGCAGTCAGCAGAAGTAGCCTGCAGTACTGCCTTCGAACCATGACTCTTAATGGGTGGACTTTAATGCCAATTTCACACCTCTTCAAGTGGTCAAGATTGGGAAACATTGCTCTAAGGAAATACTAGAACCTTGGCAAAAACCCTACATTCCATAGTCAAGATAAGTGGACATTAATGCCACCCTCTCACCAAGGGGTCAAGATTGGGAAACCCTGTTCTAAGGAAACACTAGAATCTTGGCTACATTTGCAAAGTCAACATTGGCGTTCTTTTGCAGTTCAGAGACCCATTAGATCACACAGATTAGCAATAGCAGTAGACTTATATACCGCTTCATAGGGCTTTCAGCCCTCTCTAAGCGGTTTACAGAGAGTCAGCATATTGCCCCCAACAATCTGGGTCCTCATTTTACCCACCTCGGAAGGATGGAAGGCTGAGTCAACCCTGAGCCGGTGAGATTTGAACCGCTGAACTGCTGATCTAGCAGTAGCCTGCAGTGCTGCATTTAACCACTGCGCCACCTTGGCTCTTGGCAATTAGGCCTCCTCCGGGTTCCGTCTACTAGCTAATGTCATCTGGCTACTACCCGGAGGAAGGACTTCTCTGTGGCGGCTCCGGCCCTTTGGAACGAGCTCCCCGCAGAGATTCGGACCCTCACCTCTCTCCAGGCCTTCCGAAAAGCCGTTAAAACCTGGCTGTGTCGGCAGGCCTGGGGTCGATGAGTTCCCTTCCCCTCTCGAATTGTGTGGCTGTTTTGTTGTTTTAAATTCCGTGTACTTTTTGTTGTAGTTCTTGTGTTTCCCTTCCCCTCCTTTGGGTTTGTGCGCCGCCCTGAGTCCCGCCAGGAATAGGGCGGCATATAAATAAAATGAACCTTGAACCTTGATGTCCTAGTTTTGTCTGTCATAGTTCTGGGTAGAATCCTATCCCTCACTAGAAAGAAGGTGGTTGGATCAGGAATGAAATGCTTCCGATTTGGGACGGTCGCCTGAACCAGTAGTAAAAAATGCTAGTGTTCACCTGAAATGGTAGTAAAAAAATGCTTAAAAAAGTAAAAAAAAGTTCCGATGATCAGCTGTGCAACGATCAGCTGTTCTGGGCAATCGTGGGAACCTTTTAAAAACATTTTCAAAGCATTTTTTTAACTACTGTTCAGCTGTGTGACAATCAGTTGTGCCAGGCAATTGTGGGAACTTTTTAAAAAACTTTTTTTAGCATCTTTCTACTACTGGTCAGCTGTATGACAATCAGCTGTTCCTGTTGTCTGTGAGGTTCCTGCTCATTGCAGGGGCCATTTTGTGTGAAGTCCAGCTGCTTTTACGTGGTGTGTGAGTCAGTTGTGCAGCCACGACCACTTGGTCACAAGGCCACCAAGCCATGCCCACTTGGTCACATGACCACCAAGCCACGCCCACAGAATCGGTAGGGAAAATTTTTGAATTTGTTTGTTTATTGGATGTATATGCCACTCTTCTCCCAAAGGACTCAGGGCGGCTTACAACATTAAAAAAAACACATATTACAAAAGTTTTTAAAAAAATTAAGGTATCCAAAAAACAAACCCAATTAAGAATAACAATAACATTTAAAAAATTCGATTAAAATTAACAATAATCAATCATTTATTTTGTTTTGTTCAGGCCAGGCCGGCTTGCTGGAAAAGCCAACTTTTTAGGGCGCGTCGGAAGGACCCGAGGTCGGGGATTATATGAAGCTCGGGAGGCAGCTCATTCCAGAGGGAAGGGGCTCCCACAGAGAAGGCTCTCCCCCTGGGGGTCGCTAGCCGACACTGTCCGGCCGATGGCACCCTGAGGAGGCCAACTCTGTGGGATCGCACTGGATGGTGGGAAGCTACCGGTGGCAGTAGGTGGTCTCGCAGGTATCCTGGGCCTGAATGGGGTTCAAGGCAGTTACAGTTGTTGAAAAATCTAACCCCATATGATAACTTGGAGGCATCTCATTCAGCGGCTAAGTTTTGAAGGGATCCTCCCCCGGCATTTCTCTAGAATTGAAGGGATCCTCCCCCGGCATTTCTCTAGAATTGCTTCAGTCCTGGACTTTGACAATTTCTTGTAAAGCCACCAATTTCCTTGTTGACTTTCCTTAAAGAATAAAAGGGCCTTTAAAAATGCAGAGGGGAAATTCCACACATGCAGAATTGTGCAACCCGCTTGCAACTTGGCAGGGCGTGGTGGATCTCCCCCACAAAAAGAGTTTCTAATTTCCGGCCAAAGACTGGCCTGAGGTCAACCAAGAAACTTCCATGCCATGGGGGAACTTGAACCTGGATTATCAGGTTGTGAATAAACAATTTGACGAATTAATAACTGTTTCCTTTACCGCTGTTCTTTTTTTGCCTTAGAGGGCTGTGTCCTTTCCCACAAGGGCTGGAACTCACAAACGATGCTTAGGTCTTATCTTTCCAAAACACATTTATTGCTCACGGTGCCTTCCTACCATCCCAGTGGCATTTTGCAAAATTGGGAAGTGCAAATTTGAGCCCAATTGTTGAGGCCCCGTGTTTTTCTGCCTTGTTATACATAACATTGCCACTTCAAGGATAAAAAGAAAGAGCTAAGCTCGCTCACAAAGCTGCAATACTTTGTTGTGGTTTATATCACACTATTAGGTGACAGACTACCAAGATGAGTTTTTAAAAAAAAAAACTTTGCACATGTATCTCAGCTGTGACGCTCAAAAAATAAGTAGGCAGTTTGTACAAATGGCGTAGGAATTTAGCAAATCTGAATTCTGTTCAGTTCTCTGTTCAGCTTTTGTTAAGATGCCTCAAAAAACCATATCCTCCATTTGTGTTATGGAACAGGAGTATATATATATACAAAAGGCAACAGTAAAAATATTGGGTTTCTGTCGCGATGGACTCTTGTGACGAGCCGATTGACAGATATGGAAGCAGTTAGCTTCCTCCCATAATTGGGGCATACCAGGGGTTGTGACACTAAATATATACCTTCCTCCCTGGCTTCAGCTGATAAGGAGGAGAGCCTGTGGCTTAATGGCTAAGACGTCTGCCTATGATGTAATATAGCACAGGCTCGAATCCCAGTAAGGGTATGGCTAGCTCAGTGTTTTTCAACCTTTTTTGTGCAAAGGCACACTTTTTTCATGAAAAAAATCACGAGGCACACCACCATTAGAAAATGTTAAAAAATTTAACTCTGTGCCTATATTGACTATATATAAAGTAATTTTCCCACGGCACACCTTACACTATGTCACGGCACACTAGTGTGCCGCGGCACAGTGGTTGAAAAACACTGGGCTAGCTGATGAGAGCTAAATAGCTTGAAATAGATCTATACTAATCTCCCTTTATTTACTTATCAGCAAAAATACAACACACACACACACACACACACACACATATATATACATATATATACACACACACACACACACACACACACACACACACACACACACACACATATATATATATATATATATATATATATATATATATATATATATATATAATGTTCAGATTTTTCTGCTGGGAGATTTGAGGTATGAGATGTGTAACAGCATTCTGTTCCGAATTCAGAATTTATTGCATCTTATTGCAATTTATATAATTTAGAAACCCAGCATCCAACCAACTATGGCTTAACACAGGGGTCTCCAAACTTGGCAACTTTAAGACTTGTGGACTTCAACTCCCAGAATTCCCCAGCTAGCAGACGTCCATTAGTCTTGAAGTTGCTGTGTTTGGAGATCCCTGATTCAGCACAATGTATGAACTCGTTCTGACCGAGGCTTCCCAAGACCATGAAGCAAACTCTTTGTCCCAACAAAAACCCCTTTAATAAAATTAATTAATTTTATTAATTTTAAAATTTAAATTTAAAATTTATTAATTTTATACATTAATAAATGTACTTTGAATTCTGCTCATCCACCTGCAACAAAGTCTTTCGAGGGAGGATTTACAGTCACAGACCTTATCTGGCTTGGAGAGCTGCCAGGCTGATATCTGTAAAACTTGGCAAGGAGTCTCAAATTAATTGTCTCCTGCAAGCTCTCCTCCCCTTTCGCTCCTCTTTAATTCCCTATGGGAGGGGCCATCCATCCTCCGCTTGTGGCCTTACTCCCAAGTCGACCCCTGTTCTTTAGCTGTTCCCTTCATCTGGCAACTCTCTGCATACGCACACTGGGAACAGGCTCCAACTGTTCTGCCCCACTGATGGCCGACTCCGAAGGAAGCTGATAACTGTCATACAGCCCTTGCCTCCTCTCTGCCCTCTGACACAGAGCCCTCATCAGAGCCTTCCCCAGACTCCAGGACTGGCCCATGTTCCTCCCCAACCTCCTCACTGTCCGAATCTGCTACCAGCTCAGCTAGGCTGCTGACAGGCCACAACACATACACAGCAATTGATGCAAACACAATTCAACTCTCAATCCAACCTTCTGTGTACATGAAATCGTCAACTTATAACTATATTGGTTTAGTGACCAAAGTTACAACAGCACTGAAAAAGTGACTTAGGACAATTAATGTAATCAAAATTCAGTTGCTTGGTAACTGGCATGTAGTTACGACAGTTTCAGTGTCCCAGGAACATGGGGTCCCCTTTTGCGAACTTCTGACAAGCAACGTCAACGGGGAAGACAGATTCCTTCAAGGCCGTGTTACTAACTTATCAACGGCAGTGATTCACTTAACAACAGTGGCAAGAAAGGTCGTCAAACGGGGCAAAGCTCTCTTCATAACTGTCTTGCTTAGCAAGGAACCCACTTTTGATATTTTGAGAGTCTCGCAAACACTCTTCCCAAAGTTGGACACTATTGGAATTTAGGGTTTAGTGGTCTCCTCCTGATCCACAAGATCTCCTGATGTTTCACCAGCAATTGTGGTTAGCATCTTCTAAGGCTGAGTGGATACTGGTCTTTCCATATCGCCCTCCCAATATTGAACAGAACAGAATAACAGAGTTGGAAGGGACCTTGGAGGTCTTCTAGTCCAACCCCCTGCCTAGGCAGGAAACCCTACACCACTTCAGACAAATGGCTATCCAACATCTTCTTAAAAGCTTCCAGTGTTGGAGCATTGACAATGTCTGGAGGGAAGCTGTCCCACTGATTAATTGTTCTCATTGTCAGGAAATTTCTCCTTAATTCTAGGTTGCTCCTCTCCTTGATTAGTTCAAATATTGGCAACATTCTAAAAGCAAAATAAGCTTTTAAAACAAGAAAGACAATGAGTCACTTTTCTGCAGAAAATGAAAACACCTAGAAGACACGAACCACATGGTGAGATACGCCAAACACGTATGCGATTTTATTTGGTCAGGAAGTTGAGTCTATTATATACTCTGAGAAACTTCATTATAAATGTTTTGCTTGAGACAAAATAAATAAACCCAGCCCTGTTCACTGTTTTCCCTCTCTGATAAGTAAGAATCAATATCCTCTCAATAAATGTCACTGAACCCGTGATTTACACAGAAGTGGCAGAGAGGCTATTAATAACTCCGTATGCAAATAACTCCTGTCTACTGCTAACATTCGCAGAAAAGGCCAACTTTTTTCAATTGGCTTTCGCAGTACAACCATCTCGGATGCATTCAGAGCCTGTCATGAAGGAATGTTGACCCCTAGGAACTGTTAGTGATGGTGGATCATGCTGCAGATGGAAAAAAAAAAAAAGAGAAAAAAAAACAGATTGTGGGATTGTGTGTCCTGACATGTTGAATAGTCCCTCAAAGGAATGTGGGGTGATGGCGTATGGAGTAAGACTGCCTGCAGCCCCAAGTCATTTATGCTTCACCTAATTGGGTATCTACCCCAGGCTTGAGCTGGTGCTGCTTCCCAATGGACCCCTCCAGAGGCAGTTGGGTTGGCCTTCTATGTTGTTTTAATGGGGTTGAATGGCAACTTAAATCAATTCCTTTTATCTGCTGGCGGTATGTATTTTGTTCTTAGCTGCCTTTTCCAGGGAAAAGGCAAAATATAAATTATCTCTGTTTCTTGTCCATCCAGCATCTAATCCATCTAATCCATCCATCCATTAATCCATCCAACCATCATATTCACCCATCCAACCATCATATTCACCCATCCATCCATCCATCCAATCATATCCATCCATCCAACCATCATATCCATCCATCCAATCATTATATCCATCCATCTAACCATCATATCCATCCATCCAATCACATTCACCCATCCAGCCATCATATCCATCCATCCAATCATCATATCCATCCATCCAATCATTATATCCATCCATCTAACCATCATATCCATCCATCCAATCACATTCACCCATCCAACCATCATATCCATCCATCCAATCATCATATCCATCCATCCAATCATATTCACCCATCCAACCATCATATCCATCCATCCAATCATATTCACCCATCCAACAATCATATCCATCCATCCAATCATATTCACCCATCCACCCATCATATTCATCCATCCAATCATATTCACCCATCCAACCATCATATCCATCCATCCAATCATATTCACCCATCCAACAATCATATTCATCCATCCAATCATATTCACCCATCCACCCATCATATCCATCCATCCAACCATCATATCCATCCATCTAACCATCATATTCACCCATCCACCCATCATATCCATCCATCCATCCATCCATCCATCCATCCATCCAATCATCCTCCTGGCATCAGATCATTCAGCCACACATTAGGATTAGAGCAATATTTTTTCCCACCTGACCCTTACAAACCCTTTACCTATGGCTCAAGTGGACTTAGGTTGTGTTGTATACCTTTTAGCAAGAAAGAGGGAAAACTTCACAGGCTAAAAAGGATTTGGGCAACATTGGTAGGAGTTCATTCATATGGCCACAGTACAAATATAGACCTAAGTGCAACTTAAATATAGGAAGGGCATATTTGGCTTTCTGGAGAAACAGTGACCAGGGGATGAACTTTAGAACGTTTCAATCTCCTTCCTGGACATTGGTGAAAGATAATTCCAAAGCCTCCCAAAGTCTCCCAGTTTCATCTTCACCCTAAACCAGGCCTCTTTGCAAGAGAACTTCAGTGAAGCAGTTGAAGTCATGTGCCAGTGCCTGGAGGCTGTCAGGGTCTGGATGGGAGCGAACAAGCTTGCACTCAATCCAGACAAGACCGAGTGGCTATTGATGTTGCCCCCCAAGGATGGTCCTGACATTCCACCTCTTAGCCTGGGGGGCGAAGTTATTCGCCCCTCGGAGAGGGCCCACAATTTGGGTGTCCTCCTGGATCCACAGCTGACGTTAGAACACCATTTGTCGGCTGTGACCAGGGGGGCCTTTGCCCAGGTGCGCCTGGTGCACCAGTTGCGGCCCTATCTGGACCGGGAGGCACTTTGAATGGTCACCCACACCCTTGTCACCTCAAGACTGGATTACTGTAATGCGCTCTACATGGGGCTGCCCCTGAAGAGTGTCCGAAGACTACAACTGGTCCAGAATGCAGCCGCGCGAGCGATAATGGGTGTACCTAGATACACCCATGTTACACCTATCCTCCGTGAGCTGCACTGGCTTCCCATTGGTCTCCGGACCCGCTTCAAGGTGCTAGTCATTACTTTTAAAGCCCTACATGGTATTGGACCTGGCTACCTGAGAGACCGCCTCCTGCCATTCACCTTCCTACGACCAATAAGATCACACAAGTTGGGCCTCCTCCGGGTGCCGTCGACCGGACAATGCCAGCTGGTGGCTCCCTGAGGGAGGGCCTTCTCTGTACCTGCACCGGCCTTATGGAACGAGCTACCCGCAGAGATCTGGACCCTCACCACTCTCCCGGCCTTCCGTAAAGTGACCAAGACCTGGCTGTTCCGGCAGGCCTGGGGCTGTTGATTAATTTCCAGCCCCACTTGATGGAATGGATGTTGTATTAATTTTAATATTGTATTTTTTAAATATTTTAAATGTTTTTACTTTGTTGTGAGCCGCCCAGAGTCCCTATGGGAGTGGGCGGCATACAAATCCTATTAAAGTTAAAGTTAAAGAACCAGACAACTCCAGATTGAGCCCTATGCCACCAGTGGTGGATTAAGGCTCTCTGGTGCCCTAAGCATTGACAAACCTTGGTGCCCCCCTCCTTTGTAAATACTGTGCAAATCTTCCTTGTTTTTTCTTTCTTTCTCAACTTTGTGGTGCCCCCTTTGGGCCTGGTGCCCTAAGCACATGCTTAGTCTGCTTAAGGGCTAATACACTACTGTTACATGCCACCAGCTTTTAAGAACTACCCCTTTCTCCAAAGACAAAAGCAGGATTGCTGGATCTCTTTCAGTTGTGACTCCACGGGCCAATTTCTGATGTGGTGCGATGATCATGGACCTTCCTTTTTTGGCTATAAATCAAAGGGGAGGAGATCTTCCTGTTCCATCTTTGGATGACAAGCCAAGTCACAAATCTTGCGTGTGAAAGCACCCGACATCCCCTTCTCAGCTCTCTAATCCTTCTCTCCCCTTGAGGATTTGAAAGGATTACCGAGTTCTGATTTGGTGTCATTCTGCAGAACTCAGTAGAAACAGCTCATATATAAACGTGAGTTGCTATGAAACCAAGGGCTGTATTTGTCTAGACAATAATTATAGCTTTGCCTTCCTGCGAAGTGCCTCCAGGCTTATGAAGGAACTTTGTTCCTAGTCATCAAACTTGGCATCAGCTGGAGAGGGAGCAGCTGACTCGAGCAAGAGCCCACAGGAGTGATAGGGCAGATGTCCTTGCCAGGGAAGAGACCAGTTTAAAGGGGCATTGGCCAAAGCTCCAGAAATGTCACCTGCCACTTCACACTTGCCTTTTGCTATTGCCCAGGGCCAGACTGCCATGAACTCAAGGTGGACTGGATGGGACGGGGGAAAGATTCAGAATTTATTGCATCTTATTGCAATTTATATAATTTAGAAACCCAGCATCCAACCAACTATGGCTCAAAACACAGGGGTCTCCAAACTTGGCAACTTTAAGACTTGTGGACTTCAACTCCCAGAATTCCCCAGCTAGCAGAAGTCCATTAGTCTTAAAGTTGCCGTGTTTGGAGATCCCTGATTCAGCACAATGTATGAACTTGTTCTGACCGAGGCTTCCCAAGAGCATGAAGCAAACTCCTTGTCCCGACAAAAAACCCTTTTATTAATTGACTGTGAATTCTGCTCATTCCCATCCAGCAAAGTCTTTCAAGGGAGGATTTATAGTCACAGACCTTATCTGGCTTGGAGAGCTGACAGGCCAATATCTGCAGAACTTGGCAAGGAGTCTCGGAGAGTCACAGACCAATTAAGCAAACTAACCCACCCACCCACCCACCCATCATCCATCATCCATCATCCATCATCCATCACCCATAATCCATCCATCCATCCATCATCCATCCATCCGTCCATCCGTCCATCCATCCATCCATCCGTCCACCCGTCCACCCGTCCATCCGTCCATTCATCTATCATCCATCATCCATCATCCATCCACCTATCCACCTATCCATCCGTCCACCCGTCCATCCATCCATCCGTCCATCCATCCATCCATCATCCATCTGTCCACCCATCCACCTGTCCACCCGTCCACCCGTCCATCCATCCATCCATCATCCGTCCATCCATCCATCCATCCATCCATCCATCCATCCATCCATCCATCCATCCATCTATCTATCTATCTATCTATCTATCTATCTATCTATCTATCTATCTTTCTCATTATGCCCTTGGAAGCTTTTAATCTTTGGTGTAGTCCAGCATTTCTCAATTTTGGCAGGACTTCCCAGAGTTCCTTGACCAGCATACTTGCCAAGGGCTGCACAAAGAGCCAGATCTTCATGATTCTTTGGAACACCAGCAGAGTAGATGACATTCAAACATTGAGGAGAACCTCATTCATTCCAAACAAATGGAGAAAAAAAACAGGCTAGTAGGTTGTACAAATAAATGGGGACTCCTGGAAGTCATTGTTAAAGTAACAAAAAATTGATTCAAGAGAATATATTTCAGTTGAAACAAATCTTTAATATGAGCACTACATACAAACATACACACAATTAATGCACTCCATCAACTAAACCAAAATGAATGAAACAAATCTTAGAGGAATCAACCAAGCTTTAGAAGACTCCATCAAGAACGCGCTCCATGAAGAGTTTGCTCCATAAAGAATTCTCTAATGTTTTTATTTCTACCACCTTCGGCAATATGGCATAAGAGCGGTCAAGTTCTAATCTATATTAGTAGCTATGTTTTCTGAGTAGGTGTCTGCATTCAACTTCAGTGTATAAACCCCTACGACATCCTTAGCATTTTATAGGGTGGAGTGTTCTTCCCAAATTGTGTAGCTAAAAGTCTGTAGAGTTTCTCAATTATCCGGGTGACGGTTGTCCCAAAGCTGCTTTCTCAGGAGGCAATTGGACTTTCTTGTCTTTTTCTCATCAAAGAAGTTTCTTCTTCAGAAGAACTGAAGAAGCTTCTTGAATGAGAAGTGAAATGCCTTCAAAGGAAAAAAAAGTCCAGTTGCCTCTTGAAAAAGCACCTTTGGGACAACCGTGGACGTCCGAGAAGCTCCATAGACTTTAAGACATATGGACCTCAACTGCTAGAATTCCCCAACCAGCCTGCAGGATATCCTTTATTTGACCCAACATCTATATAGGATTTTCCATTCTATGTTTATCGTTATCTGTCCATCACGGCTGCTTCTATGTGTCCAATGTCACCTGTAAAATCAGAGCTACCTCTAACATAAATCCAACAGGTTCACACATGTTGCTGGAACTTAAGGCACCGTTTAAGCTTACGCTGATGATAAACAGTGAGGTTAAATTGGGTTAAGGGAAGAATAATTTATCTCTGTCCAACTTAGGAACTGTAATTGTTGGAGTGAATTAAGGATTGTTGAATAAATAATTGACAGGGAGTGTTACAAAGCTATAATCTAGGAGGTTTAGTTACCTGTTAAATCTGAACGAGTCTGCACTTGTAACGAAAGGGCTGCCTTAGTCTCAATGATATCATATCACTCTGTTTTCTAGTTGTCCAGACTTTTCTTACAGGAGGTGCAAATGTGAGACCTGTGGGGGCTGACCAAGGATGGGCCCTTGGTTATCTTTGTCAACTGTGAGACCTCAATTGAAGTTCTGGACAGGACAAAAAGTATGGCTTTCTGAACATCTAAAATATTTCATCCAAGACTCTGTTGAAAATAAGGCTGTTTCTTTCTCCTTCCCTTTCGAGAGAAAGAGAGGAACGCAGCCAACGGTGAACCTCTACTTATATACCCACGAAACACAATCGAGTCTTCGGAAAAGAATGACTAAAAATTCTCATAGTGATGGATAAAGTGAGTTTGATCCCGCTTGTTGATTTTCTGGCATGCTTTCTCCACATTCTTTGTCATGCCCGGTGGGCCACAGCTGAAAACACCAATTTTCCGTACCTGGGAACAAAAAGCAGAAAAGTGCTCAGAATCACAGAGGTGCAAAATAAAATAAATGTGGGAAATAATTAAATTCCCCCCTGCTTCAACATCGAGGCCAAACCTGGCCCAACTTGAATATAAGTGGATTTCAATTCCCAGAATTCCTCAGCCACCATGTGGAAGTTGGAGTCCCAGAATTCCTCAGCCAACATCATGGCTGGGGAATTCTGGGAGATGAAATCCACTTGTATTAAAGTTGCTAAGTTTGAAAAACAGTGATCTAGATGGAGGAGCAGCCATGGGAGAAGGCAACATTTAGCCAAAGTTCCCATCACATTCCTCCTCTGTCTTTAGCTGTAAAGAGATGTGAAGTTTCTCATGGGTTTCCTCCTCTCTGAAATGTCTTTCAAGCAATTGGAGCTGGGTCAAGGAACCTTTGGAGGTTCCTTAAGATGTTCAACCACATAGCTGAGAGTCCCTCTGATCCATGCACAAATGTTCCTGCCTGCAACAAATCGTCACGGAACCCACAGAAGTTCAGTCTTCACCGCCTTCCCCAACCTGCATAGGTGGTCACTGACCTCAGGATGGACCTCTTGCAAGGAGCAGAAAAAAGGGCACAAAGGGTGGTCGTCCAAAGTGGGTGATGGAACGCAGGCCTGTGAACAAGCTCTTGTTGAGGACCTTCTGGAAGTGACGTTCACAGATGTACTGGAAAGAGATCAACCGATCATTAGAACTCAGCTGTTGGGCATCTGGAGGACAAGGGAACCTCTGTTCCATTGAGGGATCAACAATCGCTAATCCGGTCACCATGGAAGTCCTCGATTCCAGTGTGGAACTAGACTGATGGGTACTATCAGAAACATTGGTCCCAGACTGAAAATGAGGAGACCCAAGAAGACTGGGAATGAAGGCACACAATAGTCATAGTTAAGATCAAAATGAGTTGGGCGCTTACTGATCTGCCCAACTGTATCCCGCCTTTATTTCTTAATTGCACCATTTTAATGGTACATACCCAATTCCTTTGGACCCACTGCAGACGCTCTAGGACAAAACTCCATCTCTGGACTTTTTGCTACTAACTCTTAAGGTTAATAAACGAGAACGTGACTTCTTGAATTTTATTTTCTTGAAGGCGCCTCGATATAGAGCCCCAAGTAAATTGCACTGGGGGGGGGGGAACAGGGACCAGTGGTGGGATTCAGCCGGCTCACAACTATTCGAGGAGAACCGGTTGTTAACTTTCCAAGCAGTGGAGCCGAGGTGGCGCAGTGGGTAGAGTGCAGTACGGCAGGCCACTTCAGCTGAACTGCTATCTGCAGTTCAGCGGTTCAAATCTCACCGGCTCAGGGTTGACTCAGCTTTCCATCCTTCCGAGGTGGGTTAAAATGAGGACCCAGATTGTGGGGGGGATATGCTGACTCTGTAAACCGCTTAGAGAGGGTTGAAAGCCCTATGAAGCGGTATATAAGGTCTAACTGCTATTGCTATTGCAGTTTTGGAAAACCGGTTGTTGGAAGATATCTCATTTTGTGTTCCCCCCCCCCCCCCACTTTACAGGGCTAATCCTGTAAGGATGGCTGGAAGGAAGCATTCTGTTGTTGTTTCTAGCTTCATTTTTGTTGCCCTGCTTACAGAAACTGCCTCTCCGGTTAACCATGACTACATGTAACAGCTAAGGTGAAGCACACATCGACGTGACTGATGTTGAGTTGGCCATGGCCACATGACACTGAGTCATGCCTACCCAGCTGGTCATTAGGGCAGAGAACCGGTTGTTAAATTATTTGAATCCCACCCAGTGGTGGGATTCAAATAATTTAACAACCGGTTCTCTGCCCTAATGACCAGCAGGGTAGGTGGGCTTGGTGGTCATGTTACTGGGTGGGCATGGCCAACTCAACATCACTTACATTGATGGGCGCTTCACCTTAGCTGTTACAATGTAGTAAGGGTTAACCAGAGAGCAGTTTCTGTAAGCAGGGCAATAAAGATTAGGCTAGAAACAACACCAGAATGTTTCCTTCCTGCCTTCCTTATAGGATTAGCCCTGCAAAGTGGAAAAAAACAAAAGGAGATTTCTTCCAACAATCGATTCTCCGAACTGCTTAGAAAGTTACCAACCGGTTCTCCCGAATAGGTGCGAACCGGCTGAATCCCACCACTGATCCCACCACTGTGGGGGAACTTACCAGCATGGTGGTACGCAGGTCAAACTTCTCAGCCAGTTGGGTGATGTAGATGTGGACAGAGACCAAGTCACGTTGATCGTTCTCCTCCACCTCCCGGATAATGTCGGCCACCCACTCAAACTGCCGCTGTGTCCGGGTTACCCAAATGAAGTAGATCTGGAAGAACAAGAAAAAGGGCCGTAAGCTCCTTATAATGTCTATGATTTTTCAATAGTGGAATTGTCCTTCCCATGTTTTGTATCAAAAAGTGAATTCTATTTTCTTTAAAAAAAAAATCTCCATGAAAATGTAAAGTCATTTCTAATATATCCCTCTAACCTTTTGCCCAAAGTGTCTATGTTTGTAAACAATTGGCTGTAATATAAGTTCTGCAGGTTATTCTAAACGAAACCTTATTTAGGGTGTGCTCTTCCTCTAATGTAAATGTTTTTCAACTTTGGCATACTGATTGGGGAATTCTAGTGGTTGAAGTTCACACATCTTAAAGTTCCTAAGTTGAGAAACGACACTCCAATGTTTCCTCTTGTTGTGTCCTGCCAGCGGCCAATGGAGGTGGCAGCAGATTCGGACAGTGAGGCAGCTGGGGAGGAACATGGTCCAGTCCTGGAGTCTGGGGAAGGCTCTGATAGGGGGCTCTGTGTCGGAGGAAGAGAGGGGGGCCAGAGCCGTCTGACAGTTATCAGCTGCCTTCAGAGTCAGACATCAGTGAGGCAGACAAACAGCTGGAGCCTGTTCCCAGTGTGCACATGCACAGAGTTGCCAGACGAAGGGAGCAGCTATAGAACAGGGGTCAACTTGGGAGGAAGGCCACAGGTGGAGAATGAATGCCCCCCCCCAGAGGGAATAAAAGTGGAGCGAAAGGGGAGTGGAGTTTGCAGGAGACAATTAGTTCGCTTCATTGGTTTGTGACTCTCAAAGACTCCTTGCCAGGTTCTGCAGAGATCGGCCTGGCAGCTCTCCAAGCCAGATAAGGTCTGTGACTGTAAATCCTCCCTTGAAAGACTTTGCTGGATGTGAATGAGCAGAATTCACAATAAGTTAAGAAAAGGGGAACAGGAGTTGGCTTCCTGCTCTTGGGAAGCCTCGGTCAGTATAGCTCTTTTGCATTTTTTAAACAATTTTTTAAAGAATTGTCGAAAAGTGGAAATACCGCCTAGATAAAATGTAATGTATGAGCCCGTCTTTCCCCATCTGTAAGTGTCAGGAAATGTGAGATGTAACACACATAGCAAAATCCCACAACCCCACTATCTGTTTCAAGTAGCGCAGTTCATCGTCAAAGTAGTTGTACCACCTGATGTTAAACACGAACACTGACACTATCTCAGGTCAGTGGTGTACAGCAGCCCAATCACACCTCTGTTGGTCCAGTCTCACCTTCTTGCACAGGATTCTGGAGCCAACGGAAGACTTGAAGACAAGGTCTTTAAGGATGGAGGCAAAGGGGGTCACTCCAATGCCACCGCCCACCAGGACTGACACCTCGAATTTGTTCCATTCCTGGTGTCCTTCTCCAAATGGCCCATCCAGATAGAGCTACAAAGAAACAGAGGTAAAGAAGGAAGGTTTGTTGTAATATTTTCAGGGAGGGCTTATTTTAGCGCATGCACTCAAAGTGGTCTTATTTTCGGGGAGACAGGGTATATTTTTGCAAACTATTTACAGGGGGGATTGGAAGAAAAGCATTCTTCAGGTTGGAACCAGAAGAGTTTGGTTGACGTTGGCCAGCCATATTTGTTGGCCGCGTGTCCTCTCCTGAAATTGACACCAGGAGAAAAGCAAGGCAAAACAAAAATCCAGACTGACCTTGGGATATTTGCCGATTTCCGCGATGCTTTCTTGCGAGTAGAGTTCCCGCAGGCGAGTTGTCCAAGGTCCAGCTGCTCGGATGTGCAGAGTTAGCAGGTCTTCGTGGGGAGCGGATGTCAGAGTGAAAGGATGGTACTCGTTGGTCCCCAGGGACAAACATGCAATCCGTACCCATTGTCCAGACCTGTAGTCAAAGTCCTGGGGTCTCTGGAACTGCAGGTTGGTGACCCCTGAATCAAGGGGAAAAAAAGGCTTCCTGTGAATTTGCTACGAAAGGTCAAGTCAACAATGCTCTCTACAATGATCTGGGTACAAGCAAGTTTCAGATAAGGCAGACCTAAATTAGAGGATTATCTCTGAGAAGCTACAAACAGTAAAGACTATGTTGGACCACTCAGGCCAAATGTGGCCTCCAGGTTCCAGCGAGTCTCTTTAGATCATCTTTCTCAATGGCCATCCTTTAGATATATGGCTATGATGGGGACCCTATGACACATGTGCCAGGGGTTCATTCCGGCAGGTACTACTGTTGGTTTGCTGCATGGGCATGCTGCATGGGGCATGCTTCATGGGTGTGCTGTGTGGGGTACACTTGATGCGTGCTATGCATACATTCACAGTGGCTGAACTGGTCCAAACCAGTAGGAACCCACCACTGAGATGTGCCAGAGGTGGCACGCAGAGCCCTCTCTGTGGTCATGCGCACCAGCTGCTCTTCTGGTTTCCAGCATGCACATGCATGCTGGCCAGCTGGTCTTTACGAGTGCCAGAGTGCCGGAAAACAGTCCGAAAAAATGGCCAAAAACAGCCCCTTTTTGAGCCAAAAACAGCCCGTTTTTTTATCCAAAACAGCCCGATTTTTTGAGCCAAAAACAGCCGTTTTTTTGAGCCAAAAACAGCCCGTTTTTTGAGCCAAAAACAGCCCGTTTTTTTTGAGCCAAAAACAACCCGTTTTTTTGAGCCAAAAACAGCCTGCTTTTTGAGCCAAAAACGGCATTTTTTGAGCCAAAAACGGCCCGAAAAACAGCCAAAAAACAGGCAAGTGGCCAGCTTGTCTTTGAGTTTCCAGTGCTTCAGCATGCACAAAGACCAGCTGGCTGGCACGCATGCCGGAAACCCGAAGACCAACTGGCATGCATGCACATTCGGGTTTCCGATACTTTGGCGCATGTACATGCACGCATATTCCAGTTTGGGCATTCGGTGCTGAAAAAGTTTGCCATCACTGATATATGGCGTTCAACTGTCATAATCTCTGCAAGACCGTTCCTAAGAATTCTGGGGGTTGAAGTCCACATCTGGGAGGGTACTCAGGTAGAAGATATTCTCTTTGATGTAGGGTTGAGGAGGAAGGAGGCTACAGGAGAGCAGCATTACCTGAAGGGAGCAGTTCAGCCTTAATGACGCTGATCTCCACCTTCTTCCTGCTAAGGCTGAGGAGTTTATCGGCGACATAGATGAGCGCTGGGACAATGAAGTAAATATGAAAGCGTGGCTGTTGTACCACAGCGTAGCTGCCATGGATGATCACCTAGAAATACATTACACATCATTTTAGTCCACGAGAATGAACAGAAAGCAAGAGGTTCTTCTCGGATGGTGAAGACTCACAAAGAGTGAAAGCATCTAAAGATAGTTTGGAAGTCCTCAGGATCCCATAAACTTGCTCAAACTCAAAGTCTCCCTCAAGTCAATAATAGTCCAGCCTTCAATTTGAATTCTTTTTCCATTCTATTTGGAGAGGATGCTCTTTTTGTATAGAAAACCCTATCATTAAACTCTTAGCTCTCTTCGTATTTAGTATGCAGTGGTGGGATTCAAATAATTTAGCAACCGGTTCTCTGCCCTAATGACCAGCTGGGGGTGAGTGGCTCGGTGGTCATGTGACTGGGTGGGCATGGCCAACTCAATGTCACTCACATCAATGGGCGCTTCACCTTAGCTGTTACAATAACGGGAGAGGCAGTTTCTGTATACAGGGCAATAAAGATGAAGCTAGAAACAACACCAGAATGTTTCCTTCCTGCCTTCTTTACAGGATTAGCCCTGTAAAGTGGAAAAAAAACAAAAGGAGATTTCTTCCAACAACCGGTTCTCCGAACTGCTTAGAAAGTTAACAGCCGGTTCTCCCGAATAGGTGCGAACTGGCGGAATCCCACCACTGATAGTATGTGTCAACTTGTAAAGCATTTCCATGCTTATTACCAAGTTGACATTGGAAGAAATGGGGGGGCGGGGGGGGAGAGAATTCCACCCATATCTTCGACCAGGGTTGGATCTCAGATTTCTACAGCAGGCACGTGAGGCGTGAAAGTTTACAACCTGCTGCAGCACTTCGTTGGTGGATGTGATTTATGACACAGACTGAGGGGAGGGGAGACACAGGGGTAAAGTTCAGCCACCATTAAACGGAAATCAGATCTGGCTCCATGGCAGGAAAGGCCAAAAGGTTTCTCCTAATAAATAACTGGATTTCTTTTGAACTTTGTCTCGAGGCTCGTAAATTATTCAGGGCATCTTTTGGAAATCTGACAGTATGAAGATGGTATCTATCAAGGATCTCCAAACTTGGCAACTTTAAGTCTTGCGGATTTCAACTCCCACCATGGCCTGCTGAGGAATTCTGGGACTTGAAGTCCACAAGTCTTAAAGGTGCCAAGTTTGGAGACACCCCCCCCCCCCCCGGTATATGTGAATAGTATGAATCTTCCTTCATCTGTGGACGATTCGTATTTCTGAATTATCATAGGCTGTAACTGTCCACTTACCAGAATGTAAAGAACCACATAGAGATGATGGGTAATCCAGAATCCTTGAAAGCTGATTCGTCGGAAATAATGAGTGGCAAATACATACATGATTGCAAGGATGACCAATAATAGCACTCCGGTCATGCCTGCAGAAGATCAGGAGAAGACAAGGGAATGTCAACTGAAGTATGGGAGCACATGATATCATCTTGCTTCACCATTATCTCCATCTACTTCAGAGGTGGACAACCTGAAACTTTCTCTATAGGTCAAGCAACGACACAACATTGCACAAACAGCACAAATACTTCATTTGCATCATTTGGGCCATGATATCCTGCTACATATGTAATCATCATGATGCAATTGCAGCTTTTAATAGATACCAATGCTTGAAGTTCTATATTTTCCGTTCTACCCTTCTTCAGAACCAAGCTGAGAATGGACTCAAAGGCTAATGTAAACTCTAAAGTAGGCTTAATGCACTAAACAAACAAACCAAACACCCACTTTCTACCCCCATCAGCTTCAGACCACATGAATAATTTGGACCTGGCCACTTGTATGATTTCCCAGATCGTCATCTACCCAATCCCCCAGATGTTAACTGCAATCTGATCTCCAGAATTAATATTTGAATTTGTCAAAATATTCATGAACCAGCAGAGACATGGTAACAAGGTCAGCCAATGGATAGGGCTTAGTAACAAGGTCAGCCAATGGATAGGGCTTAGTAACAAGGTCAGCCAATGGATAGGGCTTAGTAACAAGGTCAGCCAATGGGAGCTGAAACAGCTTGGAGCCTGGGCGTGGTTTAGCCCTGCAGCTCCGAGTGCTGTGCTGAGAATTGAAACTGAAACTAGTTGTCTGCAACGCTGAACTCTGAACTGAAAGATTAAAACTGTTCTCTGCTGTTGGTATTGTATATATATTCTTATACCTGAAGAAGTTTCTTATTTAAACGAATCCTGCTGAATCAATTATCTGTGTGCAAGCTTTCTGGATTTGATTTTTGCAACAAACTTTGACAGAATTTTACCTGGTACGGTCTCAAAAAACCACCAGTAGTATTTGGGAGGAAATTGTGATCTGGAAAGAAAAACAAAACAAGGGCAAATTAGAACAACCCACAATACAACCTGGTTCATACATTGTGCTAAGGCAGGGGTCTCCAAACATGGCAACTTTAAGACTGGAGGAGTTTGGCTAGCTGGGGAATTCTGGGAGTTGAAGTCCACCAGTCTTAAAGTTTCCAAGTTTGGCGACCCCTGTGTTAAGCTGTAGTTGGTTAGACGCTGGATTTCTGAATAATATAAATTGGCTGAATTTACTCAATCCACCATCGTCTGTACAAATGCTACCCTACTTCCAAACTACACAGAGCTTCCTCTAAATTAAGAGTCTCCCGTTCTTCTCCGGTCACCTGGAAGTTAATTCACTCTTGTTGTGAGGCCTGCAATTATATTCCTTTTAGAATTTTGGCCTGCCACACTTTCTCTTATTTCATTATGCTGTCTCTTTAGTATAGTTGATGGGAGGGGGGGAATGGACAGAAGTAGGATTGTGGAATGTATTGTTTTCATTCTTTACTAGAAGCCAAGGTTATCTTTTGTCTCCACACTTTTACACCTGACCGGAAGCAGCTGGGTGGAGATGCCAGCGTGGAAGAAGAAGATTGCTCCATGTCATGGATTGTGGGTTTGGGGACAAAATCATGAACTTTTAACTGGATGGGATTCTGATGTTATTTCCAGTATTGGGATTCCATAACACAGATATGCCTAAGATGTCTGCTTTATTAAATTGGAACTTTAAGGATAGTTTTGCCTTGGACTCTGATTTAATTCTACATGATACTTGGAACGCTGATATTTGTCTTTGCATTCTTACCAGAGGTGACATTTGGCTGGTTCTCTCACATTTGCAAACTGGTAGGGTAGGTAAGTGAATCCCACCACTAATTCTTACTTTCTACTCACCCGTCATTCATAAATACGTGTGAGAAAAGGCACGACAAAATGCTGAGAGGGGTTACGGAAAAGATGTAGACATTCACAACATGGCCCAGAGTGTGCAAAACTGCAGGAAACAAAAAGAAGGTGAGGTTAGGCATCTGTGCCACCAGATTTAATTGCAATTTCGCATCTCCTATAACTACAGTATAAACATTTCCTGACATGGAATTATGGGCCATATAGCGCTATAAAAAAAACAATGACACAGAAAAATGGACAGGTAAATAGCAGTGTGGCTGAATGGTGAGAACCCAAGCTGTTAAACCCAAGGTTTGAACTGGGCAAAGTTCAGGATTTACAAAAATACAAATATTCCACGCCTATCTTCGTATTTGCGTTACATTTGTAATTTCCTTGATGTGAGTTTTATTTTTAAAGACTAGGCAATCTTGATTAGCAAAAGGAAGTGTTAGGCGGTTCCTTTTTCGGTCCAGATTGCTAGAAAAAATCCCCTCAATTGGAAAAACCAGATTGTTCTGGGGTTGATTTCTACCACTGTTGCCAATTATTTTCCTTGCACACTTGCAAGGAAATGCATTGCCAACAATTGTGCAGTTGCAGCAGTGAGAAATTAGAGAGGATTCGGTATTTTGAAAAAAGTTTCATCTCCATCACGCTGACCCTCGAAATCTAAGCGGTGTTCTCCAGGAAGCCATTGACTTGGAACGATTTGTTCAGCGACCGTCCATAGTTACAACCACACTGAAAATAGAGACTTGGGATGCGTCTTTATGACCGTGATCAAAATCCTCGGCAACCGGAATGTACAGTAGTGGCCAAAATTTTTGGGAGAAGTGTATTTCTTCCTACAACCGGTTCCCCGAACTGCTTAGAAAGTTAACAACCAGTTCTCCCGAATAGGTGCGAGCCGGCTGAATCCCACCACTGGGTGTGACTCACTTAACTTAGTAATGGAAAGTCTGGTTCCCCACTGTAGTTGTAAGTCGAGGACTACTTGCAATTCAGAGAGTTTCTAATTTCAGCAATTATTAACCCTTCCGTTCCAAGTCAGATCCAGTTGCAAACCATTTCAAAGGATCGCAACGTTCTAGTTTGGCCAGTCAAGGATTCAATTGGTTTCCCTCTGTTTGGATCTACCTGAGAAGATCAAAGCTCCCGTCGCGATCCATCGGTGGAAATCGACAGCGGAATCAAAAGGGATGTAGCGATTGAAGAACGTCTCTCGCAGGAATGTGATGAGGTTCCGGCACATGGTGAGTAAGATGAAGGAGTACATGAAGGAGATGCTGGCACCAGCCCCCCGAGAGATCAGGATGCCCACGAAGGTGGTGTCCGCAATTCCGGTGGGTGGGGAGGCAAATCCATAATCTGCAAAACAAATGGTTTGAGCGAGTCCCGGAGACTGAGATTGTGACAAAACTCTTCATTAACTGGGTTACTCTGCTTTTTTTTTCTAGACTGAGACCTGTTTGTGTCCTTCCGGTGGTGTCTGGCAGACCAAGCTGTGCTCCAGAAAGGAGGCAGACTCAGAATAAACTCAATGAGAGCAGGTTACAACCCCATTGGGATTCAACGCTGCTTCTGTTTCAATGGGAGGGTTGGGAAATTAAACGGAGGAGGCACCATTCATGGGGTCCCTCCATGTTCACCACGTCTATCCAATGAAAATGACCATCCAGAAGACACTTCTGAGCAGAAGCTCTGGGGTCCTTGGGCAAAGCTTTGGAGGAAGCCCACCCACAGGTCTGCAGCCTCAAGAGACATCTGCCTTTCCATAACTGCATCTCACCTCCAACATGCTCAGATGATCAACATGCTTGCATGCCCCAGACGAGGCATGGCAATGCAACACCAAAGAGGTCCAAGGCATTAGGGAGCACATAGCAACGTGTACAGATATGGAGCTCCCCTCCAGATCTCTACTATGTGTCCAACGGGGGGGGGGGGGACGGGTTAGGTTACAGTAAGATTTCTAAGGAAGATACTCAGATCTTCAATGGTTCAACCACAGCCTTGCCAGTAATGTTATGAACCATCGCCTATAGATCTGTGTCACCAAAACAGCCACTATAAAAGCCATACCTGGAAGTTTGGCAACAAACTTCTCTTGTTAACCACTACTACAGCTCTACTTGCAGCGGGGGTGTCTTGCTTTACACCAGCATTAGTTCTAGGCTGCAAGGAGATACGTACGTGGTATGCTTAGTGGTGACTGCCACTGGTTGCCCAGCCCGGAGACGGGCGCCTTGCCTTCCTCATTGCATGAGGATACGGAGTTCTGAATCAAGTTAGCCGCCTCAGCTCTGGAGCTGTGCAGCCGGTTCGGTGGTGCTAAGTAGGCTGGTAACTCACAGTATGCCCTTTCTACAAAGACGCCGGCGGTGATGGCCGAGAATATCACCACGCAGATAATGTGGCGCCGGAAGTTCTCAATGAACCTCTTGAACTGTTGGATCTTCTGGTGGATTATGTTCCTCTGGTACCGCTCCCTCCGCGCCTCCGTGTAAAGGTGAGGTTCTGGGAAGGTCAATCTGGAAAATGGGAAATCATAGCTCAGGAAAATCTTGACTGGCAGGGCAAATTTCGATCAGAAGACCATTAAAAAAAGCCTTCTGCTCTACAACACCCTAAACAGATTCTGCAATATTTCATCGAGTGAGCCAGTTTCAGGCAAATGGGGATCTACTTTGCTTTTTCTTAGAGCTCTGAAACAATCAGTCTCGTGATCTCAAAAGATCCCCCCACAGATGCTTCTGCAAGGGAACCAGAGCATTTTTGAGCACATGCAAATCTAAGAATTTGCCAACTTGGTTTCCTACCATAAATGCTTTCCTAGTATATGAAGAATGATAGCAGGAATTGGATATGTCTCTTTTCAGGAAAAGAAGGACTATGAGTGACATGAAAGCAGTGTTCCAATATCTCTGGGCCTGCCCCAAAGAAGAGGGAGTCAAGCTATTCTGCAAAGCACCCGAGGGCAGGAGAAGAAACAAATGGATGGGAACTAATCAAGGAGAGAAGCAACCTAGAATTAAAGAGAAACTTCCTAACAGGGAGAACAATTAACTAGTGGAACAACTTGCCACCAGAAGTTGTGAATGCTCCAACACTGGAAGCTTTTAAGAAGATGTTGGATAACCATTTGTCTGAAGTGGTGTAGGGTTTCCTGCCTAAGCAGGGGGGTGGACTAGAAGACCTCTAAGGTACCTTCCAACTATATTATTCTGTTCTGTTCAATATTGGGAGGACGATATGGAAAGACCAGTATCCACTCAGCCTTAGAAGATGCTAACCACAATTGCTGGTGAAACATCAGGAGATCTTGTGGATCAGGAGATCACGAAACCCTGAATTCCAATAGTGTCCAACTTTGGGAAGAGTGTCCCAAAATATGAAAAGCGGGTTCCTTGCTAAGCAAGACAGTTATGAAGAGAGCTTTGCTCTGTTTTACGACCTTTCTTGCCACAGTTGTTAAGTGAGTCACTGCCGTTGATAAGTTAGTAACACGGCCGTGAAGGAATCTGTCTTCCCTGTTGACGTTGCTTGTCAGAAGGTCGCAAAAGGGGACCCCATGTTCCTGGGACACTGAAACTGTTGTAACTACAGAGCCTCACTGGAGGCTTTTAAGGACAGCCACTTATCTGGAATGTTATAGGTCTTCTGCTTGAGCAGGGGATTGAACTATATGACCTCCAAGGTCCCTTCCAACTCCCTTATTCTGTTGTACATTGATCATTTCTTTCATCATAGCAACTTGATTTGGTCTGGCAAAGCCAACATGGCTGCTTCTACTGTAATATTCTACATCACTGTTTCTTAATTTGGGGTGGAATATCCAGAGGTGTTTGAGCCTCATGGAGCCATCCCAGAAGTCTGCATTTCCACTGCGCTCATGCTGGTGGCATCACTCTCATGGACTTTGCTGCTATAAATCACAGCAGTGATACGTGGATTTGTTTGAGAGCCCGTTCTTGTAAGGTCGCCAGAAAACACATAGTAAAACAAATCAACAACATAATGGGCTATTTATAATGTGTTCAATGGAAATAATGAAGGTTGGGTCAGACAGATTCTGATAACCGGCCTCATTGATACCCTGAGTCACTTGATAGTGAGATGGGTGGCGAGTAAATGAATGAATGAATCAATCAATCCATAAAACTTAGAAGAGTAAAGCTGCAGAGATAGCTAGTTGAAGGGTGTTTACACTTTTATGGAACTGACGGTTGTTTAAATTCTGAATGTGTACACTGGAGTTGAATTATGGAGATTAACCAGGCAATAGAAAGCAAATTTTGAAGTTCTCCAGACTCCTGAATCTCTTGTAGCTTTTAGCTCAGGTTCCTCCTGAAGCGTCTTATTCTACTATGGTGACGAAATGACTTGCAGCAAGAGAAGGGTAATGACCACAGATCTTCATAAATACGATGAGTCCACAACTCCTAAGGAATATGATTTCTCCTACATAACTGATCATCTACTTATATAGATACTGTCAACATTCCAAATAATGCACCCATAGAGGTTCCACCACAAAACCGCGGTAGACAAAAGCGCGGTCGACGAAAGCGTGTATGTGATGTCATCACAGCGCGACGAAAAAGATCGAAAAATGTAAAAATAAAGCGAAAACCTTACCCTAACCCCCCCAAACCTAACCCTAAACCTAACCCTAAACCTAACCCTTAACCTAACCCTAAACCTAACCCTAAACCTAACCCTTAACCTAACGAAAAACCTAACGCTAACCCTTAACCTAACGCTAAACGTAACGCAAACGCTCTAAACCTAACCCTAACCCTTAACCTAACCCTAACCCTAACCCTAACCCTAACCCTAAACCTAACCCTTACCTTTATGTGAATCGGCTTGCTGTAATTTAATTTTTATTTCAATTTTTTGATCTTTTTCGTCGCGCTGTGATGACGTCACATACGCGTTTTCGTCGACTGCGCTTTTGTGGAACGCGGTTTTGACGGGTCACGCCCATAGAAAGTAGAACTCCGAGGCAGGTCAGGTAGATCCCTCAAAGAACAATTTATTGGCACGGAGTTCCTGCGGTTTTCACCCGGTTAAAACTGAAAGTTCCCCCTTTCCCACAAGTCATCCATCACATTGGTCCAATAGAGTTGCTGACTGGTTGCTCGGTTACTTTCTCCTCCTCCTGCTCCTCCTCTTTTCAGCCACCTGTTGAAACGTCCTTGGTTCTCACAAGAAACATTTTTTTTGTTTTGGTTACAAACCCTCAGCTATCAATTTTCCTTCCTCCCTCCCATCCCGTGGCAATCGTGAAGCCATAAGGATGGGCTCAGCCAGGTTTGCTTCAGGGTTGCAGGGTACTTTTACAGGAACAGAGATGAAAATGGGATTACCTGTGATCTGCCCTTGAGTTTCCCAGAAATATCTATCGTGTATTAGCATAAATGCCCGGATCTGATCCAGCATGGCTTCTGCTAAAGAAATGATGCTATTCCAACCTAAACTCTACACAAATATTATTTCATTTCTATTTTTGTGTTTTCTATGGTTTTCCCAGTTGCAATGGGTGGCTGTGAAGGCTGGACCATAAGAAAGGCTAAGCGCCAAAGAATGGAGGCCTTTGAACTCTGGTGCTGGAGAAGATTCCTGTGAGTCCCTTGGACTGCAAGGTGATCAGACCAGCCAGTCCTAGAGGAGATCAACCCTGACTGCTCTTTAGGAGGCCAGATCCTGAAGAGGAAACTCTAATACTTTGGCCACCTAATGAGAAGGAAAAAGGACTCCCTAGAGAAGAGCCTCATGCTGGGAAAGATTGAGGGCAAGAGAAGAAAGGGATGGCAGAGAATGAGGTGGCTGGATGGAGTCACTGAATAGCAATAGCAGTAATAGCAATAGCAGTCGGCATGAGCTTGAATGGACTCCAGAGGATGGTAGAGGACAGGAAGGCCTGGAGGAACATTGTCCATGGGGTCACGATGAGTCGGACACGACTTCGCAACTAACAACAACAACAACAAAAATTGTGTGCCCAGCAAGATTCACTAGCTCACTGGCGCCGCTAACCCTTACCTGATCCCTCGTCAATGCCTCTCATGTTCAGAGAAGATGGTAGGGTAAAGATGGACAGTTCATTGTCCACATTTAGAATGAGTTACACATTCCACAGACTTACTTCTTCCCCTGCCTTTTCCGTAAGTCCTGTCCTATTCCTTCGCCAGGTAGCCAATCTGAACCCAGGATCAGTGGAGTTTCTCGAGTGAGAAGGACACTGTAAGGGAGAAGATCATCAGCTTTTAAAGAGGACACTCGGTCTTTGATTCTGGACGTAAGCAAGGTGCCTTGTGGGTTTGAACTCTAAAATTTTCATGAAAAAGGCCAGCCGATCCTTTCTTTCAAACGTTTTGACTTTCAATTATCTCCGGAGTTGGCTACCAGTCATCCCCCAATCTCAAGGGTGGGGCACAAATTTGACTTTACGGTCTACATTTCAGTGGGGAAAAGACACTTCCTTTTCATCGGAATGTTTTTTCCCCACCAAAACTCTACCTGTTTTTTTTTTAAGAGGTAGGGCCAGTCCCAAATGACACATAATTCATTTTATTCTTGTTGCATTTGGGACTGTGTGTACCCCATTAAAACATGATTTATTGTCCTTCGTTTTGAATGGTGCCATTTCAAGTTACACCAAGCCATCTAAAGATTATGGCACCTACCCACCAAGTAGAATATCCAAGCCCAGGCAAGGCATTTTGGCATCTGAGCTACTTTTCTTGCCTTCTCTGGCAAGAGAAATGCAACATTTCTAAATCTTGTCTTTGCATGTCACAATCGTCTGCCTGAACCACCTACCGTATTTTTCAGAGTATAAGACGCACCTTCCCCCCCTAAAAGAGTGTGGAAATGCTGGTGCGTCTTATAAACCAAATACAGCCACTTTTGGCCTCCTGAAGCTCCATCCCGCATTCCATTTTGCAAAAAATGGGCAGTTTTTCCCCAAAACAGAGGCGTTTTTGCCTTCCCCCAGCCCCCAACAGCACTCTGCAGGCTTCAGCGAGGCTGGGGGGGAAGGCAAAAATGCCTCTGTTTTGGTGAAAAATGGCTCGTTTTCCACAAAAACAGGAATGTTTTTTGCCTTGCCCCAGCCCTGCTGAAGCCTGCAGAGTGCTCCTGGGGGCTGGGAGGACAAAAACCTTTTTTTCTTACTTACCCCCTCAAAAACTTGGTGCATTTTATACACCAGTGCGTCTTATAGTGAGAAAAATATAGTATTTTTCTGAACCCAATTGGTTTCAGAAGGGCCAGCTGGAAGTAGGTTTCACTGTTTAAATCTTATTCTCTAGGAAGCAAAGAAACCCATAGAAGGAAAGATGTGGTATCAAACCTTCCCTTCTGATGCTGTATTTCTGTATGTGGAAGTAACAATCAAAAGCCTTCATAAGTGGCTCTTCATGTGGTTTTTAGAATCGGTTGCCTTTCGCAGTTAAAACGCGGAAGAAACTTGATGGGTTTGTGAAAAAGTTGAAAAACTTTTAGGAAAGGTTATCGCCTAGGAACTTCTCAGCTCCCTTAAGGTTTAAACTTCTAACTCTACTACTATAATATTTAAACTTTTAAAGGCTTCTTGCAATGCCATTTCTACATCCTTCAGTTGCTGCAGTTCAGCTTGTTATATATTTATTTTTTTGCCAGCAGGACAATATAAAAGTTTCAAAAAGAAATGTTTAATTTGGCCTTCATGGTTTTCTACATTCATGAATATATACTGATCCCCACGCCATGAATATTTATTTCCTTCTCATTGCTGGTTATTTGGTGACCACAAGGATTGGGCAGAGGATGGGAACCATAAACATGCCACAAATCTTTGCAAATAAAATGTGATTTATGGTTGGGGCAAAGTGCGTCACATCTGAAATCCACACAGGTTTAGGCAGGCTGCTGAGAAGGTAAGTAACTGGGAGATGGCTTACTTGTTATCTCGATCCTTGTTAATGAAGGACACGCGGTTGATTACATTTTGTTTGAGGTTCTCTGGAACTCCTGGGAGGAAGATAAAAAAGAACGTTCAATTGATGACCATCAAGGACTTAGTAGAGAATGAAAAGGTAGGATACTAGTTGACGTTATGGGCATTTTGTTGGCTTCTTTCCCATAGTGTCAGGTCCAAAACAATGAATGATGCATGGAGAGTCATCCAAGTTGAGTTCTTTTAAGGGGGTCACACCTAGAGACAGAATCTTGCCCGGGTGAACTGTTTGCATCTACAATATATTCTGGGAATTAATAGGGTGGTGCCATTTCCACCCATTTTCTTTCATACCTGATATCTGGGCCGAGTTGCCTCTTATTTATCTGGGACACACCCCTCCCTCCTGGGGATCTATTTCCTCATTCCATCACACATGAGAAAAGGAGGCACAATATAACAAGAATGAGAACCTCTACTTCCTGGAGATCTTGAGCTGTTTGCTTCCAGAAGTATGGCTTCCTTACCCCTACCCAAACAGAAGGTTTTGTGTGAGCTGTCTGTTTTGGATTCGGCTGACCTTTGACGCAAAGTTGAGTGCGCTGGAGTGCATTGTCATGATCCCTCAACATGTAGTGAAAATCCTCCCAGGTGAGCTCCTCCTTGTCTTGGAATCCTGCTTCTTTGAACAAGGATTCGATAACCTGCTCGGTCTGATCCCGCGAGAGACAGTTGTTAGAGATCTCAATGAAGGATCTAGAGGAGGAAATAAGGAATCCTGAGACAAGACTACTGATGGGTAATGGAAGAGTCTTGCTTGAATTGAAGAAGCATGGTTGATAGCATGTCAATTTCACTCATGACTCAAATGAACTTACAAAAACTGTGGGTTGGAGGGAGGCATTGGATGAGCTTGGTTTACAATAAGATCCTACTCTGCAAATCTAGAAAATTATTTTCCATACAGCATCACCTCCTCCAAAACACTGGGCTGTGTGTTGTGAGGTTGTGCTTTATTGTTGGGGGTCAACGTTCTTCCAGATCAAAGGTGGGATTCAAATTTTTTTTTACTACCAGTTCTGTGGGCGTGGCTTGGTGGGTGTGACATGTCTTGGTGGGTGTGGCTTGGTGGGCGTGGCATGGCTTGGTGGGCATGGCAATGGAAGGATACTGTAAAATCTCCATTCCCACCCCACTCCGGGGGAAGGTTAGTGCAAAATCTCCATTTCCTCCCAATCAGCTGGGACTCAGAAGGCAGAGAATAGATGGGGGCGGGGCCAGCCAGAGGTGGTATTTGCTGGTTCTCCGAACTACTCAAAATTTCCGCTACCGATTCTCCAGAACTGGTCAGAACCTGCTGAATACCATTTCTGCCCCAGTTGTATAAAGACGGAATTTCAGGTGAGGAACTGACCAGAGGTACAATATAGAATTCCTGCAAATGGAGAATCTAGCCTCTCTCCACCAAGGATCAGTTACGATAACAAAAACCAGCAGAAGATACCTCAGCATCCGAAAGAATTCTTCCTTTGAAAGGAAGCCGTTTCGATCGATATCGTACATGGTAAACATCAGTTTGGACTTCTCCTGAGGGGACCCTGGTTGAGAGAGATAGAGAAGGTAACAAAACATGCCTCATCAGCACATCTCAACACCCAATATTTGGAAAGAACCTGGAAGCCCATTTCTTGACTTCCTTCAGAACCACAATCAGAAAGGAAGGAAACACTCAGTTCTGAGATGACCAATGTGTAGAGTATTCAAGAAATAGGCGGGGGATAAAATAGAACATATATTGTGGTAGCAACTCAAAAGTTCATGGATTGTGGTGATAGATACCCATGAAATCTCACTACTCTGAAGTTCATCATGTTGTCTGAAAGGTTAACACAACCTTCACGCTCCCTATGGGTCAAGATTAAGACTTTGTACAAGTCTCTGCTATAATAGTGGCATCTACTTCCAATCCTTGTGTTAGGTTCTCCTAACCTGCCCCCTTTCACCGACCCCATCTATTTGTTTCTGGAACCGAAGAGGAAGACCTCTATCATCTTCCATCTTCTTCTACATCAATGGATGGATAAACTGACAATATTCAATTGGGTATTCATAATTCAGTTGGTTATCCAATATTAGGATTGCCTACACACAATAAGCTTGCCTTGTTGTGTTATTGACTCAATCTTCTCAGGTTGTCCAAGACACTGAGTCATAAAAAAAAGTTAAACCATCACTCCAAAATAAAATGGAAATCCGATGTAACATGCACTAAGCTTAACTGGTTACCAAAAATTCAGCTTCAAATCAACTTGATTTAGTAAAGTGTATTCTAACACAAAGGGGGCGCAGTGGCTCAGTGGCTAAGACGCTGAGCTTGTCGATCAGAAAGGTCGGCCGTTCAGCGGTTCGAATCCCTAGCACCGTGTAATGGAGTGAGCTTCCGTTACTTGTCCCAGCTTCTGCGAACTTAGCAGTTCGAAAGCACATAAAAATGCAAGTAGAAAAATGGGGACCACCTTTGGTGGGAAGGCAACAGCGTTCTGTGCGCCTTCGGTGTTGAGTCATCCTGGCCACATGACCATGGAGACGCCTTCGGACAGCGCTGGCTCTTCGACTTTGAAAGAGAGATGATCACCGCCCCCCTAGAGTCAGGAACGGCTAGCATATATGTGCGAGGGGAACCTTTACCTTTTATTCTAACACAAATAGTTTGGTGCCATAGCAATAGCAATAGCAGTTAGACTTATATACCGCTTCATAGGGCTTTCAGCCCTCTCTAAGTGGTTTACAGAGTCAGCATATCGCCCCCACAGTCTGGGTCCTCATTTCACCCACCTCGGAAGGATGGAAGGCTGAGTCAACCTTGAGCCAGTGAGATTTGAACCGCCGAACTGCAGATAGCAGTCAGCTGAAGTGGCCTGCAGTGCTGCACTCTAACCACTGCGCCATCTCGGCCATGACTGTGGTTGATTCCATCCCACCCCTTGCCGTTGAGTAATTCCAAATTTCACCTTTCATAAAGACTACCAAGATGTCCAGGAACTCCCGAAAGGAGAGATATCCATTCCCGTCTTTGTCGGCGAGAGAGAACATTGAGTCCACAAACACAGATTGGGATTTGAGGCCCAGAGCATCGGCAAACTCTGCCCTGCTCAGTTCACACTTTAAGGCCTCCTTGGCTTTTTGAGATGTTTCTAAATTGAGTTCTCCAGCATCCAATCTATCAATGTTGAGAACCTGAAAGAGTAAGACCACCGATCACTCTCCTGCCAGGAAGGAAGTCCACTCACTTCCCACCAGAAAGACAAGACACTCTAAACAAAACTAGAGATAGTTCTGGCACTTGGTGTCCTATAATGCAAAGCTAGGATGTAACATCAAGTTACAAGTGGAGATTTGGTCTAGATTTCAGTCATTTTAATTGGCAGTAAAACCATTCAGTTAGACAACATTACCTAGATGACTTTACTTCTTGTTCAGTAACACACGCATGCAATGTTCTAATAGACCAGAAATCAATAGAAGAGAAATACAATGTTTTCCAACAAGTAAGAGAAAGAAACAACTGTTTAACTGGGAAGGGGAAGAAGATAGAGGAAAAGAAAGAAGAGGAGGAGGAGGAGGAGGAGGAAGAAGAAAAGGAGGAGGGGGAGAAGCAGAAGGAGGAGGAGGAATAAAAGGAGGAGAAAGAATGGATTCCCCACTTACCTGAGCAAATGAATGCCGGAAAAAAATTTCCAGGATTTCTTTTCTCTGTTCCTTCGTTACTGCTTTTTTCAGCAGCTGCTGTTCCCTCATCATGGAAACTTGGAGAGTCAATTCATTCCTCTCCAAGTAGGTTTTCAGATGTCCGAGGAAGTCCCTGCACTCTGCTTCCATCTTAAACTGCAACACCTACGAACAAAAATGTGAGATGAGGCATTCATAGCCGGGAGACAATCTTCAGACAATTGAGAATGCTCTATTGTTCATAACCCAAGACCCAGGCACCTAAAAGGCCACCTTTTCCTATGCTGCTCTTTCACATTTTAATTTTGAAGATATTGCTTAAAATATTCAGAATACTTTAGATGTTTGTTGATTTCATCAACGGCCTAGATATTTACAACAAGGTCTTCTCCATGGTGACCTGGATAGCTTTTATTAACTATATTCCTATTGCTGTTAAACAATTGGCATACAATTATGGGTTTGACGGAAATAATCCTGGATGCTATTTTAGTTTTCCTAAGGTGCCTTGAGGGGGTTGAGAAGAAGAAGGCGACTAAAAGGCAAGATGGGAACCTTTCCAGTGTATAAATGAGGACATAAACAGATGAAATAATAAGAAAGGTTATGGACTCTGCTGAAATGGACAAACTAACTAAAGAAATCCAGGGAAAAGAAGAATCAGAATTCTATCAGCTTTGGGATAAATGGTATATAGGTGGATGGAGGAAAGAAATAAAAATCAATGAAGGGATATAACAAAACTCAAAAAAATAATACTTATGAGTAAAAAAAGAGGGTTAAGAATGGTGAAATCCAAACGAAATACAATAGAAGGGGAAATAATATAAGATGAGCGGTATCGATTGATAATTGCTATTAGAAAGAACAGGAAGCTCCTGTTCATATTGTATTGTGTAGAATAGAATAGAATTTTATTATTTGTATGCCGCCCTTCTCCGGGAGGACTCAGGGCGGCGAACAATTCAAACGGGGGAAAAGGGGAACATAAAAACGAAATACAAATAATAAAAGTAGACAACAGTCGCACAACCATACATGTCGAGAGGGGAGGGAACTCATCAACCCCAGGCCTGCCGGCAAAGCCAGGTTTTGACGGCTTTTCGGAAGGCCTGGAGAGAGGTGATGGTCCGAATCCCTGCGGGGAGTTCATTCCAGAGGGCCGGAGCTGCCACAGAGAAGGCCCTCCCCCGGGTAGTAGCCAGATGGCATTGGCTGGTAGATGGCACCCGGAGGAGGCCAACTGTTGAATACTAGCGCGGGAAATACAAGCGCGCGAACAAGGACTCTTCCTGATTGGCTCCCGGGCAGAGCCGGCTCAATCCTCGCCCTGATTGGTCGAGCTACAAAGGACTCTTCCTGATTGGTTCCCGGGCAGAGCCGGTCCAATCCTCGCCCTGATTGGTCGAGCTACTCGACGCCCCATTGGTCCCTCACTCAAACCTGGGGGTATAAATGTAGGGCGCGAAATACGCCTCGTTGAATCGTTCCACTATGAGCTGAATAAAAGTCACTTTCCTTATACTTCTTGTCGCGTCCTTTCCCTTCGCCCCAAGATGTAAAACTGGCGACGAAGATGGGATACCGATTCCCGCGACCACGAAGAAGAACAGCCAGCTGCCACCGCGTCTGAACCAGCCAGAACGCTATCGTCAGACCGAGAACTCCGGCAGCGAACGCGAATTTTTCTTCGTCCTTCCTCTCCCCTCTCCGGCCCCACACCACGATGGCGTCATCGCTTCCTCCTTTCGCGCCATTCGGCGGAGCCACCGGAGAATCATGGGACGGATTCATGGAGCGGTTCGAGTGTTACCTGATCGCTTCGAAAAACCAGGCTCAGACCGATGAGGAGAAATGCAGCTTCTTCCTGTCCTGCTGTGAGCCGTCCATGTTCGCCTCTGCGAGAGCCCTGGCCGCCCCGAGGCCAGCATACAAACTTGGGTGGGCCGAGCTGATGTCCAGGCTGAGGAACCACTACGCTCCCTCACCCTCTTTATTTGCACGCCGTTTCGCTTTCCGCCGCCGAGTACAAAGGGCTAATGAATCCATTAGCCAATTTCTGGAGGCCTTGCGCACTGTGGCCGCCCAGTGCGATTTTGCGGACCTGGAGGAAAACCTTGCGGAGCAATTTGTGTGCGGGGTCCGCGACGCACACTTACGCGGCCGATTGCTCCGGAATCACAAGATTACCCTGATGCAAGCCGTGGAAATAGCGCGAGCCGCCGAACTCTCCGAGCAATCCACGGCCGACATGGAACGCCTCCAGCTAAACCCCCCCGCACAAACCGTCGCGGGGCCGCTCGCCCAGACAAACCTCGTCGACGACCTCTCCCCTGCCGAAAACGAGGAGGAGGAGGAGGAAATCGTCGGCCAGATGAGGCTGCAGCCCAAACGGAGGCCACCCCAGCAACCACCGGCACCCGTTCAGCCGGCCTCAAACGCACCTTGCCGCGGATGCGGCGGCCGCCACAGCCGCACAGCCTGCCCGTACCGTTCTGCCGTCTGCCGCCGTTGCCAAGGAGAAGGACACCTCGCCAGAGTATGCCGGGCTCCCCTGCCAGCCCCGTCGTTTATGCAGCCCAGCGACCAGCGCCCGGCACCACCACGCCGCCAGCAGCCACGTCCCGCGAGGCGCACTGAGGACTGCCACTCAACCTACCAGCCCCCCAGCGCCGACTGCGTGGTCTACCAGGCATCCCCCGTTCCCGCCGGCCACCGGAAAATAAGCACCGCCGTCCGTCTCGAAGGTCAGCTTTGCCAAATGGAGGTGGACTCCGGTTCATCCCGTTCTCTCCTATCTTGGGCTTTGTTCTCCCGCCTTTGCCCCGGGGTCCCCCAGAGAAAGCTGCGCCCCGCCAGGGTCTCCCTCCTAGATTACCAGGGAAATGGGATTCCCACAGCTGGGTTATACCACATCCGGGTGGAATATGGAAATTTTAAAGGGAAACTCCCAGTTTTAGTCGTAAAGAACAACCTGCCCGCTCTCCTGGGGTTAGAATGGTTCTCCGCTTTGGGCCTCACCATAGAAGGGGTACACAGGGTAGTTTCCCTCCCCGTAGATAGCGTCCTAGACGAGTTCTCGGATGTGTTCGACGGGAAATTGGGTTGTTACAAGGGTACCCCCATTTCTCTCTGCCTCGATCCTCAGGTCGCCCCGGTTAGGCTAAAGGCACGCAGGGTCCCTTTCGCATTGAGAGCAAAGGTAGATGCAGAACTCGATAAGTTAATAGAACAAGGGGTACTCGAGCCCGTAGATCACGCCCGCTGGGAAACCCCCATAGTCCTCCCGGTCAAACCCGACGGATCGGTGAGAATATGTGCCGACTACAAGTCGACCATCAATTTGGCCCTACAGGCAAACCCGTATCCGGTTCCCGTAGTACAGCACCTACTCCACTCCTTAGGACAGGGCCGCATTTTCGCTAAGCTAGACATGGCACAGGCCTACCAGCAGCTTCCCGTAGACGACGATGCGGCTACAGCCCAGACTATCGTCACCCACCGCGGAGCTTTCCGTTGCCGCCGTCTGCAATTCGGCGTCTCGGTCGCCCCTGGGATTTTCCAGAGCCTCATGGAGCGGTTGCTCCACGGGCTCCCAGGCGTCGTTCCCTACTTCGACGACGTCCTGGTCGCAGCCCCCAGCCACTCGGAGCTCCTGAAAACGCTGCGGGAGGTCCTCACACGTTTCAGGGAGGCGGGACTGAAATTAAAGCGCAGCAAATGCGAAATTGCAGTTCCCAAAGTTGAATTCCTGGGGTTCCTCATTGATGCCCAAGGCATCCACCCCACTCCTTCCAAGTTGCCGCCATCAAAAATGCACCCGCACCCCACCTCTAGGGCGGAGTTACAAGCATTCCTGGGGCTCTTAAATTTCTACGCCCCTTTTATCCCCCACAAGGCGTCACTAGCTGAGCCGCTACACCGTCTACTTGACCGGTCAGCAGTCTGGAAATGGGGTAGCCGTGAAGCGCACGCGTTCGCGGCTATAAAGGATATTTTAACTTCATCGGCAGTCCTAATCCAGTACAGCGATAGGATGCCTCTAATTCTGACTTGCGATGCCTCCCCCTATGGCGTAGGGGCGGTGCTGAGCCACGTCCTCCCAAACGGCTCAGAAGCCCCCATAGCCTTCTATTCCCGGACACTCTCCTCCACGGAGCGGAACTACAGCCAAATCGATAAAGAAGCCCTGGCTGCAGTATCCGGCATTAAGCGGTTCCATGACTACCTTTATGGTAGAAAGTTCACCCTAGTCACGGATCACAAGCCCCTCCTGGGGCTACTGGCGGGTGACAAGCCGACTCCCCCCATCTTGTCCCCCCGCATGACACGCTGGACAGAGTTCCTAACGGCGTACTCGTATACGCTGTTATACCGTCCGGGCAGACAGCTAGGACACGCAGACGCCCTGAGCCGCTGCCCCCTGCCAGAGACGGACACAGCCCACGTGCCCGCGCTCTCTGTTCTGTCCATTGCCGAATCCGACCTCCCCGTTTCTGCCACGGACGTGGCAGCCTGCACAAAGGCTGACCCCGTCTTATCTCAGGTCGCTTCATGGGTTTTGAGGGGGTGGCCCACGGAAAAGGTAGCGGAACACTTCCGCCCATTCAAAGTGCGACAGGCCGAACTCGCCCTTCACGGGGGTTGCCTTGTCTGGGGGGATAGGGTAGTGATCCCTACAGCCCTACGAGCACGAATCCTGCCCGCACTCCACAAAAACCACCCAGGCATAGCACGAATGAAAGCCTTAGCCCGTAGCTACGTATGGTGGCCCTTGTTAGACACAGAAATCGCAGACTACGTAGGCCGATGCAGGATCTGCCAAAACTCTAGGCCGAATCCCCCCATAGCCGCCCCTCGAGAGTGGGAGATCCCTAGAGGCCCATGGTCCCGTTTACACATCGACTTTGCCGGCCCCTTCCACGGCCGGAACTTCATGATAGTGGTCGATGCTTACTCCAAGTGGGTGGAGCTAGTAATCATGACCTCCACCACAGCAGAGAGTACAGTAAGGGCCCTCCGTAAGATGTTCGCTACCCACGGGTTACCGGATGTGATAGTCTCCGATAACGGGCCCCAGTTTACCTCCACCACGTTCCAAGAATTCCTGGCCGAACAGGGGATCAGACACGCGGCCACAGCCCCCTATCACCCAGCTAGCAACGGCCGGGCGGAGCGCGCAGTTCGCTCAGCAAAAGAAGCCTTGGGCCGCATGGACCAGGGCGACTGGCAAGAAAGAGTAGCGGCCTATCTCTTGAGCCAGCACTCCATACCCTGCCCAACGACCAACAAAAGTCCCGCGGAGCTCTTGATGGGTAGGAGATTGCGAACCCCCCTAGACAGGCTCCATCCACTTTACGCAGGAGATCCGCCAAGCAACCTGGGGGCCCTCCCGTCCCACGCGTTTAAGTTAGGGAATCCTGTATGGGCCCGTTCCTTTTCCGGGGATCCACGGTGGGTTCCCGCAACCATCACAGCTCTGACCGGCCCCTGTTCCTTCAGGGTCGGCCTGGCCGATGGGACACAATGGAGGCGACACGTGGACCAGTTAAGGCGTCGCCTTCCTGCGGAAAGAGACGGCCCCAGCTTCCCAGAAATCTGCTCTCAACAGGAGCCACCCCCATTGACTCCTTTCCCCACGGACCGTTTCCACCCGGCGAACGGGGGTCAAGCCGTCGCGAACCTTCCGGGCAGGCGCACCCCAGCTGGTTACTCCTTTCCGCGGAGCCCTTCTCGAGACTCTGAACCTACACCCCAACCGGACTGCACGGGGCCCCTACCAGACACCCCGTTGGCCACAGAGACGCCACCCCAGGCGGACGGACATCGGGCACGGGACCCGGAGCCAGTGCCCTCTCGCGGGGCCGCGCCGTCGGCTCAAGCCCCCACCACGGACACGCCTCCGCCAGCGGTTCCCCCCCCGTCGACGACCGCCGGGGAACCACGGAGATCGGGACGAGAACGCCACCGTCCCGCCTACCTACAAGACTATGTTTGCCCCTCCTAAAGGAACTCTATGACTGGGGGGGGAGGGGTGTTGAATACTAGCGCGGGAAATACAAGCGCGCGAACAAGGACTCTTCCTGATTGGCTCCCGGGCAGAGCCGGCTCAATCCTCGCCCTGATTGGTCGAGCTACAAAGGACTCTTCCTGATTGGTTCCCGGGCAGAGCCGGTCCAATCCTCGCCCTGATTGGTCGAGCTACTCGACGCCCCATTGGTCCCTCACTCAAACCTGGGGGTATAAATGTAGGGCGCGAAATACGCCTCGTTGAATCGTTCCACTATGAGCTGAATAAAAGTCACTTTCCTTATACTTCTTGTCGCGTCCTTTCCCTTCGCCCCAAGATGTAAAACCAACCCTGTGAGATCTAATGGGTCTGTGGGAGGTAATTGGCAGCAGGCGGTCTCTCAAGTACCCAGATCCAATTCCATGAAGGGCTAAATATGTAAATTGTGTAAATGTGGTGTTCGTCTAAGTTTTGTGTGTGTGTGTATTTTACATGTTTGTTAATAAATTTAAAAAAAAAAACAGTTGCATTTACTAGGTGGCTCAGTGGCTAAGACACTGAGCTTGTTGATCAGAAAGGTCAGCAGTTCAGCAGTTCGAATCCCTGGTGCAGGTCTCATGCCCGAGCAGGGGATTTGGACTAGATGACCTCCAAGGTCCCTTCCAACTCTGTTGCCGCCTGATTGCCATTCTCCCTGGTACGTACCAGGTCATATTCTTTAGGGATCTTCAGAAGTATGGTCCTGCTCCCTCTGTTGTTGGATATGATGGTCTCCACTTTCTGCTCGCTCCTGAGGGTTATGCTGCGCACGACAGCCAGCTTGCCATCAAGGACTTTGATCACCTTATTCTCCTTCAGTTGGATGTAGACAAGGGAGCTATCTATCTTGAAGCCGTGCCATTCAAGAGCTAGAGGGAAGAAGTCCATGCATTAGCCGTGCATTTTCTAACAAGATTGAATCTTCTATCCTCTTTGGATTTGGATTTTGGATTTTATTCAATTTGTAGGCCGCCCTATTCCCCGAAGGGACTCAGGGCGGCTGAACAAAAGCCAAGGGAGGGGAAATTACACAAAGTAAGACAAAGACAATCAGACAATACAAACAGTTTAAAAGCACAACAGACACAGCAAGTTCGAGTAGAGGGGGGGGGGGAACTCAACCCCAGGCTTGCTGGGACAGCCAGGTCTTCACGGCCGTCCGGAAGGCCTGAAGGGTGGAGAGGGTCTGAATCTCCATGGGGAGCTCGTTCCAAAGGGCCGGGGCAGCTGCAGAGAAGGCCCTCCTCCGAGTAGTTGCCAGCCGACATTGGCCGGCAGATGGAATACGGAGGAGGCCTAATGTGTGGGATCGAATGGGTCTGTGGGAGGTAATCGGCAGAAGGCGGTCTCTCAAGTACCCAGGTCCAATACCATGTAGGGCTTTATAAGTAATAACTAGCACCCTGAAGCGTATCCGGAGACCAATAGGTAGCCAGTGCAGCTCGCGGAGGATAGGTGTAACGTGGGTGTACCGGGGTGCACCCACAATCGCTCGCGCGGCTGCATTCTGGACCAGCTGGAGTCTCCGAACACTCTTCAAGGGCTGCCCCATGTAGGGCTGCCCCTTTGGAGACTTGTTATGTACTTCATGCATTTATTTTATGCCAATACAACTCACGTCCATGTTTTCATAACTGGTCTCCGTCACTCTCCCATCTCCGGGAATATAAACCCCATAGTATAACCAGTGATGATGGACTGCTATTGGGTTCGCAGAAGTTCGGGAGAACTTCTAGTTAAGATTCCGTGCAGTTCGGAGAACCCCCCCAAAATCTCACACCTGGCTGGCCCCACCCAACCCATCCCAACCCTCCCAGGGGTCCCCACGCTGCCCGTTTTAGATGCAGGTAAATGCAGGGCGAAAAACAGGCCTACTGGAAGTTCGGGAAAGGCTGGAAATGCCAGCCCCCCTTTCCTGCCTCCAGAGGGCCTCCAGAGTCTGGGGAGATCATTTTCGCCCTCCCGGAGGCTCGAGAAGAGCCTCCGGAGCTCAGGGAGTGCGAAAATGCCCCCTCCCACCATGGTGCAGGAGGGTGACTAGGCCATGCCCACCACGCCCACGCCCACCCAGCAACCGGACAGAGAACCCCTTGCTAAAGTTTTTGAAGCCCACCCTGAGTATAACCCCAGGGAATAGAACACCAGGGTGTGCAATTGTTTTTGATTAGCGACCAGGGTAACAACTCTCCTGGAATACTCCATTTGATTCCTACTGCATTTGAATGGGATCTTTGAGTAGTGGGCACTGGGAGAATTGCTCTTCCTCACCTTGGGTTCCTTCAGCAGATACGTCTGGATGGCTGGTGGGATTTTGCTTCTTCTGCAACTTACGGAAAGACCTTCTCCGGAAAAAAGCCACTACCCAGGCAATGAAGAGACTCACTGCAGGGGAAAAAAACCCGCAAGAAAAGCATTGGCTGATGTTACAACAGCTGGAGTTGTTCCCAGATGTCAGTCTTGAGCATTGAGGCTTGTTTGCGACCAACAAATTCTGCCTTTTAGGAGGAAGATGCATGTTAAAACTAAACAGGTACATTGAAAAGGAATTATAAATACCATCAACACAAAATGGAGCTCGCTCAGAGGCTGAAATACACCAAGTAAATGAGAGGAAGAGTGTGAAGTAGAGGAGAGAGGCAAGGGAAGAAGAGAGGGATAGGAGAGAGGGCAGGGGGGGAGAGGAGGAGAGAAATGAGGAGTGGTAAGGGGAGGGAGGAGAAGGAGAGATGAAGGGGAAGTAGAGAAGAGAAGGATGATAGAGGGAAGAAAGGAGAGGGAAGAGGAGGAGAGAAAGGAGGAGTGGAAAGGGGAGAGAGGAGAAGGAAGGAGAAGTAGAGAAGAGAAGGACGACAGAGGGAAGAAAGGAGGTAGGGAGGAGGAGGAGGAGAGAGGGAGAAGAAAGTGATGGATAAGGAACAAATATGGTGCATGGAGAGCAGAAGAGCCAATAATTGTTTTTGGGAATTGATGGTAACACGAATTGATGTAAACATTTAATAATATAATATGATGTTGGTTATGCAATAGTATACACGTGGTTAATTGTTATGAAAATGAAAAAAATAAAAAACTTTATATATACAAAAATAAAAAATTCTTCCTCTTAGCTCATGACATTGATAACTCCATGCTATTTTTCTCCACGTTGGTGTCTTTCCAAGCTATTGAGATAACAATTCACCACAATGGACGATGCCCCTGCATATTCTATGACAGTCTCAATCATCTCTGGTGCCACAGCCTTCCACTGGTCATCATAAAAGGCAGAGGGCCTAGTGGAACCCAAAGGGGCTAAAATTAAGGACTGGCCAAAGACTGGAGGTCCATACACATTGCTTCTCATTCTGAATGTTTGAATGTATGTTTGAATGTTTATTTCATTTGTATGCTGCCCTTTCCCCCCGAAGGGGGACTCAGAGGGTCGGAGCAGCCACAGAGAAGGCTCTCCTCCGGGTAGTCGCCAGTCGACACTGGCTGGCGGATGGAATTCGGAGGAGGCCTAGTCTGTGGGATCTAATCGGTCTGGTGGAGGTAATTCTCTCCGTCTTCACTTTGTTTGAAGACAGCATGGTAGCATTGCTGGAATGATGCAGGCTGCATCGCCTAATAAATCTTGGATGCAACTTTTGTTCCCCCAAGGTGACTGATTTGGGGGTGGGGGGAAGTGAGCAAGCACAAACATTGTACCGTACTTCTAGAGATGCTTTATTCCAGTTTCCTACACTCCCAGGACATGTCAACTGTTCAACCCTGCATTGGAACATAAAGGAAAACTCCAAGTCAAGCTGTTTTCCAAAGCACCTGAGGGCAGGGCAAGAAGCAATGGGTGGAAACTCATCCAGGAGAGAAGCAACTTGCAATTAAGGAGAAACTTCCTGACAGCGAGAATAGCAATAGCAATAGTTAGACTTATATACCGCTTCATAGGGCTTTCAGCCCTCTCTAAGCGGTTTACAGAGTCAGCATATTGCCCCCAACAACAATCCGGGTCCTCATTTTACCCACCTCGGAAGGATGGGAGGCTGAGTCAACCCTGAGCCTGGTGGGATTTGAACAGCCGAACTGCTGAACTGCAGTCAGCTGAAGTAGCCTGCAGTGCTGCATTTAACCACTGCGCCACCTTGGTTCTTAACAATTAATCAGTGAAACAACTGGCCTCCAGAAGTCGCGAAGGCTCCAACCCTGGAGGTTTTCAAGAAGAGATTGGACAACCGATGGTGTGAAACGGCGTAGGGTTTCCTGCCTGAGCAGGGGGTTGGACTAGAAGACCTCCAAGGTCCCTTCCCACTCTGCGGTTGTATATTTCAAACCTGGGCTGAAACAAACCTAATGGCAAGCAACAGAGGGCAGCGATGAGGATTCCGAAACCAGCAGCGCTCCCTTTGAAGTAATTTATGACGGTCATCTGTTTGCAGGAAGGGAGCCCCTGCAGGTCCATCTGTCTGGGCTGAGGGCATGGATCACCTGGGGGGGGTGGAGAATGCAATTATTAATTTAGTAATTTAATAAATCTATATGCCTGATTGAAGTCCCACCCCTTTCATACCTGCCTGCAATGCACATTAAAGAGAAGTGGGGAGTTCAAGTGGTTGAGCCTGCCATTTTGAAGCCAGGGACTGTTTTGGATAGAATATAACGTGACTTTTGTGTAGCCTCGAGGGTTAACAAGCCTCGTGTCCTGCCTTGCAAGTTTGACATGTAAACATTTTTATAACATTCCTCTGGTCTTGGTTCAAGAACCAAGTTTTATGAGTTCTGGTCTTGAACGGGGCTGTTAATACAGCGTGGAGAAATGTCCAGACTTACATCATCTCATCCTCGTGTGTCCAATGCTTGTTTATCCGGCTCACCTTATCCGCTTAGTGCAGAGAGGGGAATTTAAAGCAATAAATCCATCTACCTACGCTCCAGTGGCCATCGTAGCATTTGGATGGAGCCAATTGGGCCAATTTTTATTTTTCCCCGGAGGGAGAGAGAAACCAAACCCAGCCGTTTTTACGAGAGGCGGGTCTCTCTTCAAACTGCCGCGTAGAAGGAAAATGCAAGCATTGAGCCAGGAAATACGGCTGTAACTCGTGATGTTCATTAAGCAGGTTGCCACGGGAGTGCTCCCAATTTTGCAACCTTTATTGTGGTGATCCTTAGGTGGAGATTCTAGCCGTTAAATGAGTCTGTTTTTTCCCAATGGGACTTTTCTGTGGGAAAATAGACAGAAATGCCCGAAACCAGGAAAAACTGGAGAGAATCAAGGTGCCATGACCACAGGATACTCAGCGAAGTAAACACCAACCTCGGTGGTGCAGTGGTTGGAGTGGTGTACTGCAGGGCGCTTCTGCTGCCTGCCGGCTGCCTGCGATAAGATCTCCCCGGATAATAAGCCCAATTGGGCTTTTGAGCACATGCGCTAAAATAAGCCCTCCACGCTCACAACCTCCTGCATCTCAAAAATAATAAGACCTCCCCGAAAAAATAAAGGCCAAGCGCTTATTTCAGGGGGTCAAAAGAAAATAAGACCCTGTCTTATTTTCAGGGAAACACAGTAATAGATGCGCTATTCCTTGTCTGCAACACTGCAATGGAAGTATAAAAGGGTATCTTTGTGATGCCATTTTGATCAGTGACTATGTCTAGTTCTGAACATTGCTTTGACGGGGGTCTCATCCCATGCCCTTCCCAAAGAACATAAGCCGTTACCCACCATCCTTCCAGACGAACACGTCCGCTTGGATATTTTTTGTGTACATAACAGCAGCAAGAACATCATGGAGGGTCGTGTTCTTTATGGCCTCAATCTCCTCAGGAGTGAATAGCCTACGAAAGGGATGAACGGGACTCAGTGGGATCTCCAGTGCGTTAAGCATCAATATAGTCGCAAGGCTGTGGTTAGAAGGCCTGCTTGGAACTGGGAGGCTGATGTTCAAATCCTCATTCAAAGGGGCAGTCAGAACACAGGACGGAAATTCTTTAATTTCACAACATATACGGACGTTTAGCCCTAGTTTCCATTGGGAAAAATTTGACCATCCTAGCCCAAGCCAAGTCCAAAAATGCCTGTTCTGACCTAGGCTTCCCCCAAAAGTACCTTATGTATCCTTATGATTTATATTGATATCGATTGTCTCCTAATTGCTTATTTGTACCCTATGACTATCATTAAGAGTTGTACCTTATCATTCGTGATGAATGTATCTTGTCTTTTATGCACACTGAGAGCCTATGCACCAAAGACAAATTCCTTGTGTGTCCAATCACACTTGGCCAATAAAGAATTCAATTCTATTCAATTCTATTCAATTCAATTCAGTTCCTTATTCCATTCCATTCCATTCTATATTCTATTCCATTCTATAATCTATTCCATTCCATTCTATATTCTATTCCATTCCATTCCATTCTATTCCATTCCATTCTATTCTATTCTATATTCTATTCCATTCCATTCCATTCCATTCTATATTCTATTCCATTCTATATTCTATTCCATTCTATACTGTATTCCATTCTATTCCATCCCATTCTATATTCTATTCCATTCTATAATCTATTCCATTCCATTCTATTCCATTCCATTCTATATTCTATTCCATTCTATAATCTATTCCATTCCATTCCATTCTATATTCTATTCCATTCCATTCCATTCTATATTCTATTCCATTCTATTCTATTCCATTCCATTCTATATTCTATTCTATTCTATTCTATTCCATTCCATTCTGTATTCTATTCCATTCTATAATCTATTCCATTCCATTCCATTCCATCCCATTCTATATTCTATTCCATTCTATTCTATTCCATTCCATTCTATATTCTATTCTATTCTATTCCATTCCATTCTGTATTCCATTCCATTCTATATTCTATTCCATTCCATTCCATTCCATCCCATTCTATATTCTATTCCATTCCATTACATTCCATTCTATATTCTATTCCATTCTATATTCTATTCCATTCCATTCTATATTCTATTCCACTCCATTCTATTCCATTCCATTCTATATTCTATTCTATTCCATTCTATATTCTATTCCATTCCATTCTATATTCTATTCCATTCTATATTCCATTCCATTCTATATTCTATTCCATTCCATTCTATATTCTATTCTAGGATAGAATTGGAAGGTTGGAATTAAATGATGTTCTGATGGGATGCCTTACCCATTTTTGCGGTTTTCAAACCAGAATCGGTCTCCATCTCGTAGGCGAACAAACTGGTCCTCAAGGATGGCTCGGAAGAGGGCCTCATCCTCTTCCAGCATCCCCCCAAGAAGCAGCTCCAGACTTTCAACCCTGTCCCCGTAGAGATCTGCGGTCGATTCAAGGATCTAGGAACAAACGGACCATGTGGTTTGAAGGCTGAACAAGTGGGAGGTGGGCTTGAATAGTTAAAAGAAGAGGGGATTTCTGTCACCTTTTGAGTTTGGTACTAGGTGCAAGATGGGAAGAATAAAATAAAATTGCGGCCAGAATAAAATAAGTATAGTTGGATAGTAAATGGGCTTTGCAAGTGTGAATGGGAGCCATGGTAGCACGGTGGCTAAAGTGCAGCATTGCCAGCAAACTCTGCCCACTGCATGATGTTTGATCCTGACCAGCTCATGGTTGAATCAGCCTTCCCATCCTTTTAAAGGCTGGTAAAATGGTGGCCCAGATTATAGCAGGAATGTGCAAATAATAGTGACATTGACACAGCCAGAGAGTGCTGTATAGCGCTCAGGGGTGGTATAGACATTTAAATGCAATTGCAATCACACATATGTGCTAGTCGTTCCTGACTCTTGGGGGCAGTGCTCATCTCCGTTTCAAAGCCGAAGAGCCAGCACTGTCCGAAGACGTCTCCGTGGTCATGTGGCCGGCATGACTCAACACCGAAGGTGCATGGAACGCTGTTCCCTTCCCACCAAAGGTGGTTCCTATTTTTCTACTTGCATTTTTTACGTGCTTTCGAACTGCTAGGTTGGCAGAAGCTGGGACAAAGTCACGGGAGCTCCCTCCGTTACGCAACGCTAGGGATTCGAACCGCCGAACTGCCGACCTTTCTGATTGACAAGCTCAGCATCTTAGCCACCGAGCCACCGTGTCCCCTTGGTAAACTTGCTACCAATGGACAAGATGCTGCTTGTCTTCCATCTGCCTTCCCCCCCACCCCATCTCATGTCCATTTTAGCTCCTGTGACAGGGTACCGTTTTGTTCTTCTGGTTAATATCTGTCCAATTCTTAGCAGGCTGAAGATTAAAGAACTCTCTGACTTTGTTATAGGTAGATACTCCAATATCTCTTCCTCGTTGGATCCAACTTGCAACGAAATCCATTCTGGAGTACCTCACTGTCCCATACCAGTAATCTGAAGGAGAACAAGACAGAACATTCATAGTGGAGCAAAACGGAAGGATGTCCACATAAGGAACAAAGGAATCATGACACCGAAGGGCAACAATTAACTAAAAGTCCCCCCACAAAAGCAGGAAGCAAAGAAAATTCACCCCAAAATTTGAAGGCTACAGTATCTTTCCCCCTCCCTTAGCTTTGCCAAAAGAATGAAACCATTTTTTTTGGAGAACCATCAAAAGAGAGAGTGAATAAATGGATGAAAAGATCTACCTCGGAGATCTTCGACCACAAAGTTGTCTTCCTTCTTGGTGATTTGAGAACTCATTCCCAGAAGAAGATTATCCACATCCTCAGATGTCTGGAGATTAGGATTCTGACCAAGACAGGAAATAGTTAGCATGAGCTACAAGGCAATTGCAAAGTTTACCAGCTTGATTCCAAGACGCACTAAATCCAATCTTTGGAGCAATGCTAACAGTAACAGGAACTATCGGGGCTCAATTGCTTAAATGTCCTGGGATCCTGGGAATGATCCCTACCTTTGTGAAATCACCAACTGAATTAGAGGCACAATAAGGTATGATGAAGCAGGACATTTAATAATCTATTCTTGTTATTGTTAGTTGCGAAGTTGTGTCTGACACATTGCGACCCCATGGACAATGTTCCTCCAGGCCTTTCTGTCCACTACCATCCCCCCGAGTCCATTTAAGCTCAGGCCAACTGCTTCGGTGACTCCATCCAGCCACCTCACTCTCCGCCGTCCCCTTCTTCTTTTGCCCTCCATCTTTCCCTACATTAGGCTCTTCTCCAGGGGGTCCTTCCTTCTCATTAGGTGGCCAAAGTCTTTGAGTTTCCTCTTCAGGATCTGGCCTTCTAAAGAGCAGTCAGGGTTGGTCTCCTTTAGGACTGACCAGTTGGATTGCCTTGCAGTCCAAAGGACTTGCAGGAGTCTTCTCCAGCACCAGAGTTCAAAGGCCTCCATTCTTTGGCGCTCAGCCTTTCTTATGGTCCAACTTTCACAGCCATCCATTGCAACTGGGAAAACCATAGTCTTGACAGTTCTGTCCCCCCTTCTCCGTTCGTTAACAGACGACAGGCAAAAAAACGTAAAAGGAACTCACTTTATCAGTTCTCGGCTCAGACTAGCTGTGAGCCCAAAAATAAACATAAATAAAGTCTCTGACGAGGTAACAGAATACCAAACAAAAACTCTTACAAAGCAATGCCCTTCTCCAAGTGTCTCCTTGAATCAGGGTTACAGAAAGTCAATCACTTCTCCAAGTGTCTTTCAAATAAACCACGACCGATGATCAATGAATGTTGAAACGTTGACTCCTGCAACCAGGGCGTGGCACCATCCGTCCTTTTATCACCAGAATACGCCACTAATGAGCCCCAGCTGTATTGGTAATCTTGCATCCCGAAAAGACTCACAGAAGACGTCTGCTGAGTCACAACACTTGACTATAAGCACTTTTGTTGGCAGGGTGATGTCTCTGCTTTTTAGTACGCTGTCTAGGTTTGCCATAACTTTCCTCCTCTAGCTTTATCTATTCTAGTACTTTCTATATTGATGAAGGCTGTCTAGGACTTTTGGCAGGTGACCTACTCAGACCTACCTGGAGATGCCAAAGACCAAAACATGGGACTCTTGCATGCAACCCAAGGGATCCTACTTGGGTTACACTTTGAGTTATATTTTTTTGTCCACACAACATGACTATTTCACCATGAAGCCACATCCTCAAGACATTTTCTTACAATCTCCATCTCTTGAGTGCCTTCAACTAGAAATGCATGTTTAGTTGCTCTGAAGCGCCTTACCTGCCGACTCCAGTAGTTGTTGCATAGGCGGAGGGCTGGAGAGGGCTCTCCATTTACATCAGTCACATTTGGGAAGAAACAAGCTGAATTCCTAAAAGATTATTTAAAAAAACACCAAGATGAGTAGATTCTCTCTGTGGGTTCAGTATAATCCCTACCCCCATTGGCAAAAGGCAGAAAAAAAGGGGAGATAATTGAGCAGTTGTTGCATGGAAATAGACCATTCTGGCAATGCTCCATCTGCAAAGGCAGCCTATTGACATGCCATCCAATCCTTGGATTTTTCAAGTTGCAGCTGGATATTTGTTGACAGGGTTGAGTTCTTAGCTTACATTGGTTCCTCTTGTTCGGTTGAATAATCCACAGTTTCCTGGTTTGACACAGCATGAGTTAAAAGGGTCGGATTCACACAATACCTGAAGTGACAACTAAAGAAGCCACCTTGGATACCGCATTGTGTGAACCCAGCCATATTTTTTGTTGGAGAAAAAATATTAGCTAACTTGGAGCTTTTGTGGTGCTGGCTCTCTCTGCTCTGCAGCCATCAGATCTATCTTGAGCTGCCATGCTAGATACATTCAATTTGTCTTCCTTCCTTCCTTCCTTCCTTCCCTCCTTCCCTCCCTCCCTCCCTCCCTCCTTCTTTCATCTCTCCTCTCTTCCTTCATCTCTCCTTCCTCCCTTTTTTCCTCTCTCTTCTCTTCCTTCCTCCCTCCCTTCCCCCTCCCTCCCTCCCATCTTAAATAGTGCAGTTCTAAGCATATTTCTATACTGGCATTATTATTATTATTATTATTATTATTATTATTATTATTATTATTATATAATTGTATCACAGCGGCCAGCTGTATTATGTTAATCTTTGATGAGATTCACAGCCTTTGGGGCTGGTTGGTAGCTCAACAGCTTGAGTCTTAACCAAGGACTTAGGAACTGTTGTTGTTGTTGTTGTTGTTGTTATTATTATTATTATTATGTTAATCTTTGGTGACATTCACAGTCTTTGGAGCTGGTTGGTAGTTCAACAGCTCGAGTCCTAACCAAGGACCTAGGAACTGTTAAGGTAACGTTGGAGGATATAAGCTGTTCCAAGTAGGGTGGTTTTTTGTAGAATCAGAATGTTCAGGTCCCATAAATTTAAAATTTCCAAACAGCAATGTAGCCCTTTAGGTATTGCTCCAAGGGCTACAATTACAATCGGGACAACAAACAATTTCTTTTTCCACAGTCGCTCAACTTTAATGTGCAAGTCCTGGTACTTTGTGATTTTTTTCTTGCTGTTTATCTTCAATTCGTGCATCTCCAGGTTGTTGTTGTTGTTGTTATTATTATTATTATGTAAAAACCCCACTTTTCCTACCTCATATAGACCCCAGATGGGACTTTCGTGCCAAGGAAGAGTGCAGAAGCCACAAGGAATTCTGTAGAGATGCGAGAATCTACATGCTGCTTGTAACCTAAAACACAGAGAGGGATGCATGAGATGACAAGAGGTATTTCCCAGAAGGATTTTAGCGAAGCTAAAAGGGTGTAGAGAAGGGAGGGCCTTGAAACTCCCTGCGATATTTTGAGTTTCAAAACGGAAGAACTTAGAATGCAAATGCACTTTAGCGTTCCTCTATAAAGGGAAAATATTGCGCTGTGGTTCTCAACCTGTGGGTCGGGACCCCTTTGGGAAACACATATTTTCGATGGTCTTAGGAACCGAGGCACCAGTTTTATGGTTGGGGGTCACCACAACATGAGGAACTGTATTAAAGGGTTGCGGCATTGGGAAGGTTGAGAACCACTGTTCTAGAGGGCTGTCAATACAGAAATGATAATGGATTCCCGTCTTCTTTACATAAAGCTATAAAATCGAGACCAAGGCGATTGAGGCAGTTCTTTATAGCCACAAGAATCTCCTTGATCTTCCTTCTCCATCATGCAGCTGCTGAAAATATTTTGTCCTTTTCCATTTGGCATCTGTTCTGTTCTGCTGCTGTTCCTCACCTTCATAACTTTTGATGCTTGTATTCCCCAAAACGCTTGGCAGCCACTGATAAAACACGATGTTCTAGGAGAACAATGAGAAGATCATGAAATACTTGGAAATAAGCTGGTTACTCAAGAAGCTAAACACGAGTTCCTTATTTTTTTCCCCCGTCTCTTCCATGCTCTGCCTACCTGGTAAGTGGCGATGACTCTCTTGCGTGCATGTTGGAATAGATCCTCATCTGACCAGTTCGTGTTCTGCTTGGCCAGCTGTTCTGCCCAGTGGTTGTGATAGCGGAACCACACGATGCTCATGGCTTGCAGGAAGACGTTTTCATTTGCTTTGGCATTTCCAAAGTCTGAAAAGAAGAGGAAGGAGGAGGAGGAGGAGGGAGAGGAGGAGGAGAAGTAGAAGAAGAAGAGGAGGAAGGGGAGGGGGAGGAGAAGAGGAGGAGGAGGAGAAGGAGGAGAAGAGAGAAGGGGGGAGGAGGAGAAGTAGAAGAAGAGGAGGAAGGGGAGAGAGAGGAGAAGAAGAGGAGGAGGTGGAGAAGGGAGAGGAGGAGGAGAAGAAGTAGAAGAAGAGGAGGAAGGGGAGGGGGAGGAGAAGAAGAGGAGGAGCAGAAGGAGGAGAAGAAGAGAAGGGGGAGGAGGAGAAGAAGAAGAAGAGGAGGAGGAGAAGAGGAGGAGGAGAAGGAGGAGAAGGGAGAGGAGGAGAAGGGAGAGGAGGAGGAGAAGTAGAAGAAGAAGAGGAGGAAGGGGAGGGGGAGGGGAGGAGGAGAAGGAGAAGGAAAAGAAGAAGAGGAGGAGAAAGGGGAGGAGGAGAAGGAGAAGAAGAGGAGGAGAAGAAGATGAGGAGAAGAGGAGGAGGAGGAGGAAAGGAGGCAGAGAAGAGGAGAAGGGGAGGAGGAGAAGGAGAAGGAAAAGAAGAAGAGGAGAGGAGAAAGGGGAGGAGGAGAAGGAGAAGGAGGAGAAGAGGAGAAGGGGAGGAGGAGAAGGAGAAGAAGAGGAGGAGAAGAAGATGAGGAGAAGAGGAGGAGGAGGAGGAAAGGAGGCAGAGAAGAGGAGAAGGGGAGGAGGAGAAGGAGAAGGAAAAGAAGAAGAGGAGAGGAGAAAGGGGAGGAGGAGAAGGAGAAGGAGGAGAAGAGGAGAAGGGGAGGAGGAGAAGGAGAAGAAGAGGAGGAGAAGAAGATGAGGAGAAGAGGAGGAGGAGGAGGAGGAGGAGAGGAAGCAGAGAAGAGGAGAAGGGGAAGAGGAGAAGGAGAAGGAAAAGAAGAAGAGGAGAGGAGAAAGGGGAGGAGGAGAAGGAGGAGAAGAGGAGAAGGGGAGGAGGAGAAGGAGAAGAAGAGGAGGAGGAGAAGATGAGGAGAAGAGGAGGAGGAGGAGGAAAGGAGGCAGAGAAGAGGAGAAGGGGGAGGAGGAGAAGGAGAAGGAAAAGAAGAAGAGGAGAGGAGAAGGGGAGGAGAAAAGGAGAAAGAAAAGGAGAGGAAGAGAAGGAGAAGGGATCATTGAAAAGAACCCAAGAGAGCTGTAAAAATCCTAATGGCCAGCTATGAGATCAAAAGATCACAATGTTTTGTGATGACCTCCAGATTTCTTCCCTCCATGAAAGGATAAGGCAGTAAAAGCTGACAGAAGAATGTGCTCCTCCCCTGTTAAGGAAGCTCTAGCACAAAGTAGTTGAGTTGCTAGTGACCTCCAAAAGTTCTAGTATCCTCAAATACCCCCCCCCAACTTTCTATCATTATTAAAAATCATTATCATTATTTTTTTTTACAGAAAACTGAACCGAGGCCTGAAAAGAAAGGCTCTTGGGCTCCATCCATCTCTTTCCTTCTTCCAGCCGCTTGAAAAACAGCTGATGATCCCAGATTTCCTTACCAAAGATGCCTTCGGTTCCACCTTTCCCTGTAGCCGGATCGAGAGCTTTCCACATTAAGCTGTTCGCTTCCGTCTGCTTGGGCAAGCCTTCTTTCTTTCCAGAAAGTAGCTTTCCTTGGGAGAAACTCCTTAGAGAATCGCTCCAGACGTGGGATGAGCCATAGATGGCGCTTCCATCCAACCAGCCAGTCACTCCGTTTATCTGTTGGAGAACAAAAAGGAAGGTGGGAGGGAAAGAGTAAGAGAACCGGTTAACTCCTGTTCAGTCTCTGAACTGCTCGGATTGGATGAATTGATTAAGATGATTAAGAAGGTAGCAAGTTCACACTGGATAGTCCAAGGTCAATAAATTTGGGCCTAAGAGCTGCGGTGGCCCAGTGGTTAGAGTGCGGTACTGCAGGCTACTTCTGCTGCCTGCCGGCTGCCTGCCATTTGGCAGTTCGAATCTCACCAGGCTCAAGGTTGACTCCGCCTCCCACCCTTCCGAAGTGGGTAAAATGAGGACCCAGATTGTCGGAGGCAATAGGGGGAAACCAGACTTCCGGTTGGCTCCAGAATTGAACTGGGGGCTTCCGTTTAAGACCTTTGTGGCTCTTTAGGTGTTTAAGGTTGCCGACCCCTGGTGTAGTCCTTGAGTCATAGTTTTAAAAATATATATTCCAGAGAAAGCGGCCAAACAAATAAATCCTGAGCATCCCACCCTTTGTGACAGAATTTGGCTCGGCCTCCTAGGAAGGGCCTTCCTGAGGAGCTTCTGCCTCACCCCATTCCTGCTCTTCTCACTGGAATTCTATCTGCAGAGGGAGGAATCATGGGTGTGGTGCAGACAGCAGAGGGCATTTTTACCATCTCTCGGGGATTGTTGGGGCTTCGTCCTGTGCCTGCAGCCCAACTCATTCGCTGGAAGGGCAGGACAACCTCTTGAGAGCTGCTGGGGTCAAAGACGGGGTCGTCTGGAGGGATCGCCAGGTTGAGGAATTCAGCCGGGCAGCCCGGATTGTTGGCTTCTGAAATCTCTGCCAGCACATGGAAACCTGCCAGATACCCAAAATCGGGAAGGTTAGAGAAATGAATTGCAATGGATGATGTATAAGAGAAAGGAAGGAAGGAAGGAAGAAGAGAGGGAGGGAGAGAGAAAGAAAGGAGGTAAGGAAGAAAGGAAGGAAAAGAAAGGGAGAAAGAAAGAAAGGAGGGAGGGAGGGAGAGAGAAAGAAAGGAGGTAAGGAAGAAATGAAGGAAAAGAAAGGGAGAAAGAAAGAAAGAATGGAGGGAGAGAGAAAGAAAGGAGGTAAGGAAGAAAGGAAGGAAAAGAAAGGTAGAAAGAAAGGAGGGAGGGAGAAAGAAAGGAGGTAAGGAAGGAAGGAAAGAAAAGAAAGGAAGAAAGAAAGAAAGAAAGAAGGAGGGAGGGAAGGAGAGGAGAGAAAGGAGGTAAGGAAGAAAAGGAAGGAAAAGAAAGGGAGAAAGAAAGAAAGGAGGGAGGGGGAGAGAGAGAAAGAAGGAAAGAAGGAAGAAAGGAGGAAGGAAGGTCCAGAAAAACAAAAACTAGTAAGCATGAAGAAAACAAATATTAGACCCGTGTCCTGAATAAATGTGTATAAGTGTGTGTGTTTGTGTGTATTTTGGTGTGTGTGTGTACATTCTCGTATACCTGCTACATGCAACGTCTTAACCAGCTCTATTGAAAATCTATTGGGTGTGTCTGTAAATATTCAAAACTTGGCTAATTTAATCTTGATGGGGCTTTTTCATGCTCAATGTGTTGTGTTGGGCCAGCCCATGGCAATCTTTGCTTATCTAACAATTGATACAACTGCCCCTCTCACAACACGGGGAAAACTGAATGCTGAAACCAAAACAAAAGAAAAGCATCAACCCCCAAGGTCAAAAAGTCACTTGGTCTGAAAATCAGAATTGAGAAGTGAGATTAAGAGAACCGACAGTATATAGATTTAAAGACTGCGTAGATTTGCAAAATAATGCTGGGGGGGGGGGGGGGGGGGAGGTGTTGATTTTTGGGTAAATCCAGAGGGAATAGAGGGATACGGTGGCTCAGTGGCTAAGATGCTGAGCTTGTCAATCAGAAAGGTTGGCAGTTCGGCAGTTCGAATCCCTAGCGCCGTGTAATGGAGTGAGCTCCCGTGACTTGTCCCAGCTTCCGGCAACCTAGCAGTTCGAATGCACGTTAAAAATGCAAGTAGAAAAATAGGGACCACCTTTGGTGGGAAGGTAACAGCGTTCCACGCGCCTTTGGCGTTTTAGTCATGCTGGCAGCTCAACGGTTCGAATCCCTAGCACCACGTAAAGGAGTGAGTTCCCGTTACTTGTCCCAGCTTCTGCCAATCTAGCAGTTCGAAAGCACGTGAAAAATGCAAGTAGAAAAATAGGGGACCACCTTTGATGGGAAGGGAACAGTGTTCTGTGCGCCTTCAGCATTTAGTCATACCAGCCACATGACCACGGAGACGTTTTCGGACAGCGATATCTCTTCGGCTTTGAAACGGGGATGAGCACCACCCCCTAGAGTCGGGAACGCCTAGCATATGGTGAACCTTTACCTTTATCTTTTAGAGGGAATAGATTTTAGTTTTATTTGATTTATCTAGTTTCCCGGGCAGAATTCAGAACAATTCTGCACTGTATTTTGGACTCTTCAGAACATGCTTTCCAAACAGGATTTCATTGTACCAAAGAATTTATTTTTAAGTTCTTCTATCCTTTGCCTGAAATTATGCAATGTGTGACCTTTTTCCTGCTACTTAAAAAAAAAGGCTTGAGGATTTCTCTAGAACATCAGGTGGAATGTGAATCATCTCAGTTGGAGGAAAATGACAGCTGAATTGGTTCGATCTCTTTCCTCTTCCTCCATCCATAAGAGTTCCCCAGAAATCCATCAGCAGGTGTGACCACCTTCTAAAGTCCAAGATCACAATCTATGTTTCAGTTGGTGGAAACACCCTTAGCAAATGCTTTCCCTTCCAGAAAGGATCGAAAACATAAGGAAATGTCCAGATCAAAAGGCTGCATCTTACCAAAGAAAACGCTGAGCACTGTTCTGTTTCTCTGAGAAGGAAGACCCGAATCTCCTTGGGCCACCACGTTGCTAAGCCTGCGGGCGTTGGGCACGTGAGGTTCCTGCCAGGGCTTGAATACCCCATCGGCATAATAAGCAGGCAGTAGACGAGATAACCGTGAAGCTACGAGAGGGAGAGAAATCAGCGCGTCAATATTAGGTGGCGGCGGGGCAAAATATGGCAGAAAGATTATGAGAAGTAGCAATAGCAATAGCCATAGCAGTTAGACTTATCTACCGCTTCATAGGGCTTTCAGCCCTCTCTAAGCGGTTTACAGAGTCAGCATATTGCCCCCAACAACAATCCGGGTTCTCATTTTACCCACCTCGGAAGGATGGAAGGTTGAGTCAACCCTGAGCCGGTGAGATTTGAACAGCCGAATTGCAGAACTGCAGTCAGCTGAAGTAGCCTGCAGTGCTGCATTTAACCACTGTGCCACCTCGGCTCTAACAAGTTCCTTCAGGATTCTTTGGACAGAGAAGAAAAGTCATGGATGGATCATCGAACCTTCTTCTCACTCAAGGCACAAGCCACCAGGCTCAAATTATCTCACTTTAGGCAAAGACCAATGTGAAATCTAATTTTTTTTGCCACCGGTTCTGTGGGTGTGGCTTGGTGAGGGGGCGGAGTCGTGTGGCTGGTTGGGTGTGCCCAACTTTTTAGCATTTTTTTCCTACCTATTCACCCAAACAGGCAGGAAAAAAAATGCACGATCGTTGGAACCTTCCCCCCCCCTTTTAAAGCATTTTTTTTACCACTGTTTCAGACAAACCTTCGTATTTTTTGCAACCAGTTCTAGCGAATCGGAACGAACCGGTAGCATTTCAAACCTGGCAAGACCCAGCTGTCTGAAGAAGACAATGCCCACTAACAACAATAAGACTCAAATTGAAAACTTCAGCCTTAAATAACCAATAATTCTTCTAGGTTGGACGGTTAGAAGATCAGATAAATCTTGTGGCGCAGTGGTTAGAACGCGGTACTGCAGGCTGCTTCTGCTGCCTGCCGGCTGCCTGCAATTTGGCAGTTCGAATCTCAGCAGGCTCAAGGTTGACTCAGCCTTCCATCCTTCCGAGGTGGGTAAAATGAGGACCAAGATTGTTTGGGGGCAAGTAGGCTGACTTTGTAAACCCCTTAGGCAGGGCTGGAAAGCACTGTGAAGCGGTATATAAGTCTAAGCGCTAAGTTGCTCACCTGCTGAGTTGTGTTTATGATACATGAGGTTGTTGTACCAGCCATCATAACGTTGAATTTCCCAGTGGATGTTTTCTTGGGCATCTGGAAATAAAGAAAGCAAGGAAGAACACATTTTGAAATATAAAGCAATTGGGAATAAAGTTGAATTCCAGTGAAAATCAGGGCCAGTTCTCACAGTGGAATCAACACTGAAAATCCAATAACGATCCCTTGATTTGGCTACTGGATCATTACTTCAAGTGAGTGTCTTTCAAACTGTATTCTGCTCCTTGGGGATGGCCAAAGGTTAACCATAATGCCTCTTGAAAGAACCAAGCCTATTTCTAACTAGGTTATACTGTATCTCTCCCCCCATGTCTCCATGCTAATGGATGGAAACTTCAACATTACGACCCGTATTTGATCCTTCATCTAATTAAATATAACTCAAGCCAACACACAAACAGACCTCATCCCAAATATTGAGAGATTACTATTGAGATCAAGTTGATCATTTAATCTCCAGTGTGGGTCTGCCAAAAAGGCAAATGAAATGTTTAAAGGATTGAACTAAACTTCCTCTTTCTTTTAAAAATATATATAATAATTATTAAAGTTTGTTAGCCTTCCCACCTCCTTCCCTAGGAGGGAAGGCTAACATCTTTAGGACTATTTAATAATCCCATTTTTTTTTAAAAAAAAAATGAAAGATGAAGAGGGTGAAGAAAGAAACTCACGCAAAGAATATAAAAAAATATGCAGAAGAATCTGGCAATTGAATGGGTGGGGCGGGGAATATGAGGAAAGTGGATGATAAACTTTGTCATGTAAGTAGAAACTGAAACTATGGATTTTTCAGGTTTTGTATGAAATTTGGAGCCTATATTTCAATACACCTTTATGGAGGGTAGGAAGGAGCTTCCACAGTTCTCAAACTGGACTGGTTAGTGTCCTTCAGTGACTGGTAGCCATGCCAGTCCCTCAAATATTGGAGGCTGAGAAGAAAAAAAACGGAGGAGAGAACCACGATTCTCACATTTTGCGTGGGATTTTTCAGAAACATCTGGATGACATCAGTGGGAGCACTGCGCTAAAGCGATGGTCCATCTTCTCCCACGCATCTCCTCTAACATTCTCAGCCACCCCTTAGGGAGATGGTATTGAAATTTGGTCTGCTTCAGGGAACCAGTTGGTGGGAAGAAAATCAACTCACCTGCATTGTGCCACGAGTGTGTCAAAGCCAACAGAAGGCCAATAAGAAGACCGGGGATTTTTTCAATTGTCCCCATGGTCTTGAGATGGGGGAAAAAGCTGGACTTCTTCCTGAAAGTGGAAAGAAAAAGATTTTCAGGTGACCATCCTGGTTATTACATAAAGTAAGGGACATGAAGTCATTGGCTGCCTAACTCTGGACCTTCTCACCATCCCAGAGGAGACCACCATTTTCTAATGAAATGATCTGAAAATATGTTTTTCCATCTGCTGGATCTGCGTCATGATACATGCTGGTAATTGGCTCCCAATTCTTGCAAATCGAGAGCTACGCCAGAAGGAGAAAAATGGCTAAGGAAGGGACGGTCGGGTTTCTCCATGGACTTTTGATACCTCATCCAAGGACGTTTTGCTCACTTTCCTCCATGAATGTTCAGATATGGTTTATCTTGCAAGTCCTAGCTTTCAAAGCTGGTCTTCCATTCTACAATCTTTAGGAATTATTATCTGATAACCCTGCATTATCCAGCTTCGTATTTATCCCAATTAGAGGGATTAGAGAGAGTCCCCTTGTGGAGTACTGTGAAGCTGTTACCATGGCAACTCCACTGTGCTGCACAGTAGAAGCCATTTTAAGGCACAACAGGCTGTATTTTAACAGAACACACACCCTGAGGGGTTTTAGGTGTGTCTTACCCACACAGTATTTGTCTCCAGAGAGAAAGTCATCTGTGTACCAAGTTTGGTTGAAAGGTATTCCAGAGTTATGCTGGAACATACATACTGTCAGCCTCTGCTTTGCTGCTGCTTCGGCTGCCATTGCAATGGGGAGGGGGGGCATGGTATTTGGGAGGGGAATCATTATGTGCTGGAGGAAGATTCTAGACGCTGGCCTGACCATCTCATTGCGCATGTGGAGGAAGGGAGTTTCCCGCCAAGGTTAACTGTCCAGCATTCCACCCTGGTGATGTTTTTTGAAGTTATCTCCCACCTGACAGTTGGGTGAATTATAATTGGACTATGGACTGGGGTGCCAAGGGAAGAGGATTGAACTATACATGATATTCTTTGCTTTCGTGCCTAATTAACCAGATTCAGCTTTGCTTCGCTACTATTCGTTTGTAATTAGTAAAAAAGTACATTTAATTTCAAACAAATGGAGTTGAGTGGTTTCTTTCCTGATTATTAAATGAAGCAGCGCCTGACACATACCCACAGCCGTTTATATATAGATACATAGAAAGAAGATTTGTATTTATTTATCAAACATATATGACTGCCTGTCCCACAAGAATAGACTCCAATCCCCCTTCCCTCTCCAAAATTAAGCAGGTTACAACTATTGTCATTTGTGGCCTGAACTCTTTCCCTAGTTCTTTCCCTGATGGGTTAATTATTTTGTGCAAACCATATTGTCAGCATCTTCTCCATTCCCACTAAATACCTACAATTTGGTTAAACGTTTCTTTACCTCCTTGATTATTTAAAACATTCCAGATTCTTAATGATGGGATTTTTTTTCTCCCTGACCTCTTTTGGCAGAGAAAACCATCTCCTTCAATCTCTTTCTCCATGCCAAGTTCTAAAGAGGGCTTAGAAAGAACCACATGCTCTCTAGAGGCCAAAGTGAGCAACCAGCCAACCACTTCTCCACTCAAGTGCCCATTATTATTCCTTTTTTGTTATTTCTACTCAATTCCCCCTAAACACTTTTGGAAAAGGTTGATTCAAACAGGTGTACCTAAATAGGGAGCAAAATGTTTTATGTCTACCGTATAGAAGTGGGCCAATTCACAACATGCACATATATATCTATGCCGGTCTTGTTGTATTCGGGTCTTTTCCCATGTAAGATTGAGATTGTCTTGGCAACGTTTCGGCGAGGTCTCACTCACCATCTTCAGGCTGGGTTTGGGCTTAAAGCGTGGTCGGACGGGATTCGAACCTGTGCTGTATTGCATCTTAGGCAGATGTGTTAACCATTAAGCCACAGAGTTTGACTCCTTATCAGCTGAGCCAGGGTGATAGGTATCTATTAGAGTTACAACCCCCGGTATGCCCAAATATGGGAGAAAGTTCACTGCTTCCATTCTCTGTCCATCGGCTCGTCACAAGAGACAAGAGGTTAACACATCTGCCTAAGATGCATTACAGCACAGGTTGGAATCCCAGTAAGGGTATGGCTAGCTGATGAGAGCTAAATAGCTTGAAATAGATCTATACTAGTCTCCCTTTATTTATTTATCAGCACAAATACAACACAAATGTAACAAAGACAACAGTAAAAATATTGGGTTTCTGTCTGGATGGTCTCTTGTGACGAGCCGATGGATAGAGAATGGAAGCAGTAGACTTCCTCCCATATTTGGGTATACCGGGGGTTGTAACTCTAATTATCTATCTATCTATCTATCTATCTATCTATCTATCTATCTATCTATCTATCTATCTATCATCTATCTATCTATCTATCTATCTATCTATCTATCATCTATCTATCTATCACTATCTATCTATCTATCTCTATATATCATCTATCTATCATCTATCTATCTATCATCTATCTATCTATCTATCTATCTATCTATCTATCTATCTATCTATCTATCTCTCTCTCTCTCTCTCTCTCTCTCCCCCAGGGAGTCAGGTGATCACAAATTGTGACTTTCCCAGATGGCTTCCGACCAATGAAGTCAGTGGGGGGAGATGGATTTGTTTAACGACTATGTGATTCATTTAATGACTAATGCACTTCACAACTGTGGCAAGAAAGTCATCAAACTGAGCACGCTTAATTGCTTAACTCCCGCCTTGCTTAGCAACCAAAATTCTGGCCCAATTGTGGTTGTATATGAAGGACTACTATACTTTTGCACTTGACATCAATTGTTTCAACACTTACCCTCAAAACGACGCTATAGAGCACTGCACACCAAGACAACTAGACACAAGGACGCCATCACTCTGCTAAACAAATAATTCCCACAACACTGTCAAACTATTCACTAAGTCTGCATTACTATTACTATTAGTCTTTCATCGTTCCTATCACCCATCTCCTCCCATTTATGACTGTATGACTATAACTTTGTTGATTGTATCCTTACGATTTATATTGATTGTTTCCTAGTATGATTTGATTGCTTACTTGTACCCTGTGACTATCATTAAGTGTTGCACCTTATGATTCATGACGAATGTATCTTTTATATAAACTGGGAGCATCTGCACCAAAGACACATTCCTTGTGTGTCCAATCACACTTGGCCAATAAAGAATTCTAGTATTCTATTCATTCTGAATTCTATTCTATTCATTCTGAATTCTTTTCTATTCTATTCATTTTGAATTCTATTATATTCCATTCCATTCTATTCTATTCTGTTCTACTCATTCTGAATTCTATTCTGTTCATTTTGAATTCTTTTCTATTCTATACATTTTGAATTCTATTATATTCCATTCATTTTGAATTCTATTATATTCCATTCCATTCCATTCTATTCTATTCTGTTCTACTCATTCTGAATTCTATTCTGTTCATTTTGAATTCTTTTCTATTCTATTCATTTTGAATTCTATTATATTCCATTCATTTTGAATTCTATTATATTCCATTCCATTCCATTCCATTCTATTCTGTTCTATTCTGTTCTATTCTGTTCTACTCATTCTGAATTCTATTCTATTCATTCTGAATTCTATTCTATTCATTTTGAATTCTATTCTGTTCTATTCATTTTGAATTCTATTCTATTCCCTCCGGGAATAGGGCGGCATATAAATGCAATAAACCTTTTATTCTATTCATTTTGAATTCCATTCCATTCCATTCCATTGCATTCCATTCCTTTCCATTCCATTCCATTCCATTCCATTCCATTCCATTCCATTCTATTCTATTCTGTTCTACTCATTCTGAATTCTATTCTATTCATTTTGAATTCTATTCTATTCTATTCATTTTGAATTGATTCTATTCTATTCTATTCTATTCTAGGCGGAATCATCACACAGTCTTGTAAAAAGCCACGGCCAGGTGTGCGAGTTTTGCAAGTGGTGGAATTTATTATTTAATCTTTTCCATAACTCCACACCCCCCCCACACGCTTCTGGTTCCAGCCCTGCCCATTGGAGACCCTGGCCTCTGACTCATTCCCCCTTCCACCCTTCGGTCGAAAAGCCAGACCTGGATTTCCCCCAGTAAATTGAATATTTTCTGTGCCCCGTCAGCAATTGAAAACGCTACCCCCGAAGACATTGAAGATCACATTTTTAAAACCCACAAGCCTTGCTGCAGGCAATTCCACCTCATCTCACCCACCCACCCACCCCTCCTCTGGTTACAGTTTGGTACCTCACTTATACGAATACACCTCACATGTGGGAAATGGTTGGGTCACATTATTTCACAAGGCATTTGCCCAGACAGATTGCCGGGAAGGAAGGAACCAGGCCCATCATTACCTCGAAAAGGAATCTTTACCCCTCTGAAATCCTACACCGGCGGCTACCGTATCCAGAACGGATATTTCCTTGCATCAACCACGTTTGGGGAAACAGGGATCTGCAGGAGCCGAGATGGCGCAGTGGTTAGAGTGCAGTACTGCAGGCCACTTCAGCTGACTGTTATCTGCAGTTCAGCGGTTCAAATCTCACCGGCTCAAGGTTGACTCAGCCTTCCATCCTTCCGAGGTGGGTGAAATGAGGACCCGGATTGTTGGGGGCGATATGCTGACTCTGTAAACCACTTAGAGAGGGCTGAAAGCCCTATGAAGCGGTATATAAGTCTAACTGCTATTGCTATTGCTATTGCAGTTTGAGGGCGCTGGAAGTGGATTTCGGAAGAGAAGCTACCCGTAAAGAGAAACAGGTAGAGAGTGCCAAAGAAAAAAAGGAGAACTAGGAAGACAAAATTAAGGCAAAAGGGGAAAAGCTGGTTTCTGCCAAAGGAGGAAGAAGGGAGCTGTTGTAGAATACACAGGGACTTCCCCCTTTTGCTAAAGATAGTAGCTGCAGTTGAAAGGTATTTAGATGCTGTAATATTTGCAAGCGGGGGAAGAAAGGAAGTAGAAAAAACACAACTGCCCAGGATCTGCCATCACCATTTGGCAATTGGGGAGTTGTTTCCTTGCCAACTGCGAAGATCGAATAACCAGGACATGAATACAGAATAACAGAGCTGGCTGGGGCTTTGGAGGTCATCTAGTCCAACCCCTGCTCAGCAGGAGAACCGAGACCCCTTCAGACAAAGTGCCTGTCCAGTCTCTTCTTGAAAGCCTCCAGGGATGGAGCATTGCACCCCCAACTTCTGAAGGCAAAGTTGTTCCACTGGTTAGCTCCCCTCACTGTTAGGAAGTTTCTCCTGAGTTCTAGGTTGCTTCTCTCTGATTAATTTCCATCCATCGTTTCTTGTCCTACCCTCAGATGTTTTGGAGAACAGGTTGACCTCCTCTTCTTTGGGGCAGCCAAAGCAGAGAGCAACGTTGCCTTCAACAACAGAATATCAGAGTTGGAAGGGACCTTGGAGGTATTCTAATCCAACCCTCTGCTGAAGCGACTTGGGGCAATCTACAATTAAAACGTTTAAAACAACAACTGAGGGGTCCCTGGTGCATTTTCTTGTAGATGTTTCATGTTCTGACCCAGGCTTCCCAAGAGCATGCAGCAAACTCTTGGTCCTAACCAAAAAAAAAACCCTTTTTATTAATCGACTGTGAATTCTGCTCATTCACAACCAGCAAAGTCTTTCAAGGGAGGATTTACAGTCACAGACCTTATCTGGCTTGGGAGGATTTACAGTCACAGACCTTATCTGGCTTGGAGAGCTGCCAGGCCGATCTCTGCAAAACTTGGCAAGGAGTCTCGGAGAGCCCCAAGCCAATGAAGCGAACTAATTGCCTCCTGCCTACTCCACTCCCCTTTCGCTCCTCTTTTATTTCCTCTGGGAAGTTTAGTTTAGTTTAGTTTTAGTTTTATTATTATTTATAGGCCGCCCTTTTCCCTGAGGGGACTCAGGGCGGCTTACAAAATATAGGGAGGGGGGTACAAAACAGTAAACATAAAACAATACATAAATAAAAATAGTACACAATATTCATTCATCATTCGGGTGGGGACAGATTACGATCTTTATCCCCAGGCCTGAGGGGATAGCCAGGTCTTGAGGGCTGTGCGGAAGGTCTGGACGGTGGTGAGGGTACGAATCTCCACGGGGAGATCGTTCCAAAGGGTCAGAGCTACTAATGAAAAGGCTCTCCTCCGTGTGGTTGCCAGTCAACACTGACTGGCGGATGGAACTCGGAGGAGGCCCAATCTGTGCGATCTAATAGGTCGCAAGGAGGTAATTGGCAGGAGGCGAATGGGGAAGGGCCATTCATCGTCCACCTGTGGCCTTCAACCCAAGTCAACCCCTGTTCTTTAGCTCTTCCCTTCGTCTGGCCACTCTGCGCATGCGCACACTGGGAACAGGCTCCCACTGTTCTTCTGCCTCACTGATGCCTGACTCTGAAGGCAGCTGATAACTGTCAGACGGCCCTGGCCCCCTCTCTGCCTCTGACACAGAGCCCCATCAGACTCCAGGACTGGCCCATGTTCCTCCCCAACCTCCTCACAGTCCAACTCCACTGCCAGCTCCGCCGTCCACCGACGGGCCATAACACTTGTACAGCCAAAAGCAGGACCTTCCAGTGATGGGAACAGAATTTAGGAATATACTAAACCATGCTTAATAAGGGGTCCTTGATGCTCCCCAAGCTTGGTTGTTTTCTTGCAGATGGTTCATTGCCCAAACTATGTACCATCATCACTGCTAGTGGTTAATAATGTCCAATAAGCAGGCAGCTCTTGCCTTCCAACCATGGAGATTTAACAAGGGGAGTCAAAACCCCTTGAAGGACTTTCCCCCACTGATGACTTAAAGAGCTCTCCATCCATCCTTGAGTGGGCCGAAACCCAAATCGAGGTGACGTTGGCCGGTCTTGATGCCAATTTCTCATTTTGCTCCGTTCTCTCTGTTGCCCATAACTTTAGTTCCTTGACTTCCCAAAGGAAAAACGGGGTAAAGCCTAACTGATTTCTCATGTAGCCATGAGGTTCCCCTTGCATTCTGCTGGCATAAAGGAGAAAATCGTTCCTTAACCCTGGAACAGCTCAAGGAAAGAACATAAGTATTTCCACGTGGAAACCACCTTCATGCTTGAGGTGGAGAAGAATGAAACTCTGTCGATTAGGCTGCTAGTTCTTAATAGAAACGGATTGTTCATATTATTCTGAAAAAGCAAAAAGCTTTGATTTGAGGTTAAGGCTTATTTGACTGCAACAGAGAGTCAAAAGTCAGTGCTGCTTATTTTTCTTTCTTTTTTTTAATCTTTCCTCACTCCTCTTTCTTTTCCTCCCCTCCTGCTTTTCTATTTATTTTGTATTTTATAACTCAATAAAAATGTTAATGATAAAAATAAAATAAAGCCTAGAACAGGTCAAGATGCCTTAAGCTTCTTTCACTTTATGGAGACCCAGAAGAAGATAAGATACAGCCAAGGGGTATTTTTTGCATTGTTGAGTGCAAATGGAGTCCAAGAAGAACACTTTCATCTTTGCAAGCAAACAGATATTTTAAACTTGAACTGTGATGCAAACTCACAAGCTCTTGAAAATAAAACTTCTCCTGGCAAAGGTGTCTAAAGTCTGTGAACATTCTCTCTGGCTGAGCAGTTGTACATTGTTAAAAGAAAGAAAGAAAGAAAGAAAGAAAGAAAGAAAGAAAGAAAGAAAGAAAGAAAGAAGGAAGGAAGGAAGGAAGGAAGGAAGGAAACCTCCAAAATATATATTTTCCTAAATAGGAAGGAAGGAAGGGAAAATTAAAATGAAGTCCTGGCAATGGAGTGTGTGTGTGTGTGTGTGTATTTTTGGGAGGGGTAAGTATGGTGCAAGCACATGCAACATCCCCACCTTGATCAAGATAGGAAAAGAATATTCCCTTGTCTTAAAAATTGCAAACTTTCCTTGCCGTCAACGCACTGAAAAGGTGGTTTTTCTCCCGGCAACTGAATTCTGAGAATTTCCTAAAGTTTGCTTAAAAAGCTCTGATTCACCCTATCATTTACAAGATCTAGAGAAATTTTCTTTCTTTCTCAACTCTGGGCTTTAAACTTTCCTTGCATCACACAGGGAGAACTGGCCATTTCTCTTGCAGGATTCATTGCAGAAGCGGAGGTGGGGGGGACGAGAAAGCAGGGGGCTGGGAATTAAAGATGAATGTCATAAGGTTGAAATCGAACAACAGATACAAAAGGACACACCTTAATTTTTCTCCCCACCTCCACAAAACTTTCGAAGGATCAAAACGATCCCTTCAGAGTCCAAGATTCCATTTTTGTGGGGATGCCTCGTGCAGACGGAAGTTGGGCTTTTCAGTTTTCAAAATTATGAAAAAAAGCATTTTTCAATATTTTTTTTAAAAAAGCAGCTAAACATGTGCTTTTTCCCAACTCGAGTATCTTTTTATTCAGCAAAATAGCAATAGCAATAGCAGTTAGAATTATATACCGCTTCATAGGGCTTTCAGCCCTCTCTAAGCGGTTTACAGAGTCAGCATATTGCCCCCAACAACAATCCGGGTCCTCATTTTACCCACCTCGGAAGGATGGAAGGCTGAGTCAACCTTGGGCCTGGTGGGATTTGAACAGCTGAACTGCAGAACTGCAGTCAACTGAAGTAGCCTGTAGTGCTGCATTTAACCACTGCGCCACCTCGGCCTCAGTTGTTATGCTTTATCCACCCAATATTGTCATCGGACTAAGAAAGATGATTTTTGCCAATCTCACTGGCCAGACTAACAATTAGGAAATTTCTCCTTATTCCTTTGGTTGCTTCTGTCCTTGTTTAGTTTCCATCTGTTGCTCCTTGTCCTGCCTCCTGGTGCTTTGAAAAATAAGTTGACCCTCTCTTCTTGGTGGCAGAACCTCAAATATTGGAACGCTGCTATCATGTCTCCCCTAGTCCTTTCCCCCCCCCCAACTTCCTAAAGCAGAGAGCTGGTAACTCATCTGGCTTCATGCTAAGTCAGGACTAATTACTAAGCTTCTAATCCAGCATTTTCCCCACCTCACCCTATCAGCTTTTGGGTGAGGAGGAGGAACTAGCTCAAAGCCACCTGACGGTCATTATCCCTAAGGCAGGACTAGAACTCATGACTTTTTAACCTGATGCCTCGAACTACTCGCCCAAACAGGTTCTCCGCAGTTCTAATTAGGTGGTTTAAATTTCCGTGCACCCACAACGGCCAATCTTTTTTTCTGGTGATAATGACATTGATTTTGGCGGCACAAGCATCGACATGCCAGGTTTAGCAGGTTCTAAATCCACAAGATCGAAGGGCAGGTTAAAATTACTTCCTTTTCCGAGAGAGGAGGAGGAGAGAAAGGAAAGGGGAGAGAAGGAAGCAAGAGGAAAAGAGAGGAAAGGAGGGAAGGGATAGAAAGAGAAGGAGAGAGGGTAGGAGGGGGAAGAGGAAGGGAAGAGCAGGGGAGAGGCAAGGGGAAAAAGAAAAGAGAGGAGGAAGGAAGGGAGGAAGTGGAGAAGGGAAGGAGGGAAGGGAGGGAGGGTAATATAAGATAGGTGTATGGGATGGTAAGAAAAGCAAGTGAAGCTTTTAATGAGCCGAGGTGGCGCAGTGGTTAAATGCAGCACTGCAGGCTACTTCAGCTGACTGCAGTTCTGCAGTTCGGCTGTTCAAATCTCACCGGCTCAGGGTTGACTCAGCCTTCCATCCTTCCGAGGTGGGTAAAATGAGGACCCGGATTGTTGTTGGGGGCAATATGCTGACTCTGTAAACTGCTTAGAGAGGGCTGAAAGCCCTATGAAGCGGTATATAAGTCTAACTGCTATTGCTATTGCTAAGCACATGATGATTTAATCATGCCACACCCAGATGAACTCCAGCTGACTTTTCTGGAAAAGTAGATCAAAAAGATGATTTTTAAAAAATTCTTTGGACTGGCATGCTTTGACTTTCTTTTGTTCTTTGCCTATTAAGGAACAGAAGAGACTAACGAGGTTCGAAGGGACCTCGGGAGGTCTTCTAGTCCAACCCCCTGCTCAAGCAGGAGAAGAGTGTCTATTTTAACCTTTTACAGGTGGGAAACAAACATGTAAAAGGGATAAAGGTAAATAAGAACCCTCACTATGGGAAAGTACACCTGTAACTATATATAAGGGGATAAAAAAAAATCTTTTTAAAGGAATTAAAAAAACTACTTCCCTTTCCTCTAAAGGGACTGCCTCCGCATTTGAGATTTCCTGCTCTGTTTTGCTCACAAGTCTCTTTTGCAAGCTGCATTCACTTCTCCTGCCTGGGCACACTCGCACACTCGCACACACCCTGAACACACACAAAGTGATGCCGAAGGGGGCAAAGGGAAGAAAAGGCTGCCAGTCTGTTTGTGTTTGATCAACACATCTAAAAGTAAAAAAAATAGTTTAAAAAAAAACCCAAGGTTATGAATCATCCCGAGATAAATGTATATCGGTCGTTGCAAGGGGACGAAATTTCCCAGCAATGGGAAGAGTTGTCACCAGACCTGATTGTCAATTTGTCTTCCTAGGGTCAGAGGTCTAGGGCCCACGTCATTTTTGTACCTAACGCAATCTGGATCTTTTTTCTTTTTTCTTTTTAACCAGATGACCTCTCACACAGGGACAGCAAGATTCTCCCAGCTTCTGCGCCAGAAGACAGGTGTGGAAACACCTGTTCGTCACTGTTGCTTTGAAAGCCCCCTTCCATTGAGGGGGGGGGTCCTAAGCACACATCTCGCCCCACTGACGATTTTGGGACTTTTTCTAACGTTCCCCACCCGGCGTGGGCTTGAGGCTTGTCTGGAGTACAGGCAGTCCTGGACTTTACGACCGCCACGGAGAGCAAAATGTATGTTGCTAAGCGAGTTTGGCCCCATTCCCTTTTACGATTTCGCTCGCCACGGTGGTGAAGCGAATCGTTGCAACGGTTAATATGCAAACAGGTTGTCCAGCGGGCCTGGCTTTCTCCCTTGATTTTGCCCACTAGAAATCCGCAAAAGGGGATCACGTGATCTCAGGGCGGCCGTCATAAATGCGAATCGGTTGGCAAGCCTCTGGATTTCGATCACGTGGCCGGGGGGGGGGGGGAAGGCTGCAGCAGTCCATAAGTGTGAAAAATGGTCCTGTCCCTTTTTTTTTCCAGTGAAAACTTTGAACAGCCACTAACTGAACTATTGTAAATCAAGGACTACCTGCATTGCAACCACTAAACCTTGGACTTGTTTTTAATCCCAGGGAACAGGGAGTTTTCCTGGGGGAAATGGGGAGGAAGGACATTTTCTTGGAACGGAAGGCCAAATATTTTGGGGGGGGGGGTCTTTGAAGAAAGAACAGGGAGAACACCCCCTCCTCCCTTCTTCCATTTACTAGCTGTGATATCCACAGACAGGGGGTCTTTCCAGAGATGTCTTGGCATATATTTCTGCACAAATCTACATCCAAAGGGATCCCCTTTCTTGCGCAAAGTAATCTACTTTCACTTCTCCACTTTGGAAATGTTCCACCAACAGGGTTTTTTGCTCCCCAATTCTTTAAAAAAAAAAAGATCCCTTGGGATCTCCAGCCTCCTCTCTTTATGGCCTTTTTTATTATTTATTTTTATTTATTTCGTCAAGCCTCTATTAGATAACATATAAACAAGTATAAACATGATTGTGAATACATGAAACGGATACGAATAAAAAGGAATATTAGGACAGGGATGGTAGGCACAGTGGTGCACTTATGCACGCCTATTATTATTATTTGCAACAACAAAATTGTATCACAGCGGCCAGTTGTTTCGCCGGATTTGGCATTGGTTACTAGTCGGGCCCCACCCAGGGGCCTAGGACGTCGTAACGTATTTTCATAATATGCGTGCAGATCCAAGCAGTGCGGCTTTTTGCATTTGACTGATGGTGATTTTGTCAATTTTTAACTGTTTTAAATGTAATTCCAGTCCTTTTGGAATAGCACCCAGTGTGCCAATTACCACTGGAATTACCACTGCTGGTTTGTGTCATAGTCGTTGAATTTCGATTTTAAAGTCCTGGTATTTTGTGATTATTATTATTATTATTATTATTATTATTATTATTATTATTATTTTTAGTTAATCTTTAGTGAGATTCACAGCCTTTGGGGCTGGTTGGTAGCTCAACAGCTTGAGTCCTAATCAAGGACCTAGGAACTGTTGTTGTTGTTGTTGTTGTTGTTGTTGTTATTTACTTTATTCATTAAACATGAAACTCAGCCAAGTGAACATTCAAAAATGCCTCACAAATACCATTGACTGGTGCTAATGGCTGATACGGTTTGCTGCCAACGTCCTGGGTATCAACCAAGGACCTTCTTAAAATATATCATGTTCCGAGCAGTGAGGTTTTTTGCAGTTCCGCTGGTGTTATTTATTGCAGGAAGCTGCAGTTTGTTGATGTATCTTATAAAATTCTTGGACATGGTGCCAAGTACCCCGATGACAATGGGTTATCATTCTTACATGCTTCATCCACTGCAGGTTGTTGTGGCCACAGCCAGAAAGCAAAGGCAGAGGTGATTCATTCTGATTTTGGGTGAGCAGTTCCACCTTCTAGACCTGAGCAAGCTACTCTTCTTCCATAACCTCCAGCAAAGGAATTAGCAATAAAAATTGAACCCAGCAGATTAAGTCAGTCTTGAGTCAGCCGTCAAATGAAACCACAGGAGTAAGTTAAATGGATTCAGAGCTGAGGCTGACAACAGCAGCTGCTGAAAAATGGGTCCAGATGTGCCAAGACTACATTAGCCATCATCCCCAGCTAGGAAACGTACAGTAAGTTATCTGGGCTGGAAAAGCTGAAGAAGAGTCTTGATTCGGGAGTAAAATCTTTCCCAACCTAAAATGGATAGCAGTGCCAAAACTAATTTTTTTTGCAGCTGACTCTACATTGTTTTTGGTCATAAACTCCCGGCCAGTCCCGATTGAAGGCAAACCGGTTTAATTCAATTGTTCCAATCCACTTTAAACAAGCGCCGGGCACCCATTCCCGCTTTATGCCCCTAATCCTCCGCCTGCTGGCACCCTCCAAAATCCAGATCTGCGGAGATCCCACAGAAACTAGGTGGTCCAAGCTCTGGTGGGTATATCAGAGACGGGACTTTCTGCCTTTAGGGCAGAGCAAGCGCGAGGGACACGGGTGGATGCATCCGCACGTGCGTTCGCTGCCTCTGCTGGGGAATCCTGGCTCCGCAGGAGGCCTCGGGGCAATCGGAGGATGAAATGGGACGCCGAGGATGCCGAAGCAGACTCTTGGCTCCCCGGCCGTCCGCAGTTCAGCCCGGAATTCAACCCCGAGACGGGAAGAGTTGGGGTTCCCCCCCCCCCCCCACACGCCAAAGAAACTGCGAAATTGTAGCCCGCTGCCAAATTCCAAGAGGCTGAATTTGGTTTGAGAAAGCGGGGCAGACAGGACCGCGTGGGATCCCGGCCGGGAGGAGGGAGAGACCCCGACGCGCGTCTCTTCAACCGAAGGTGTCTCCCGGGGAAAGAAGCGGAGAGGAGTCGGTCGGGCGCGGCGTGTGTTGGCATGCGTGGCGGTGGGCAGCGTGGAAACGCGGGGTCTGCCTCTGGCAGGAAAGCCTCGCGGGACCCCCAGCAGGACTTTCCCCCCGCCCCGCCGTCCTCCCGGCTTGTCTTCTCGAGATCTGCCCCGGGAAAGCCGCCTGCTCACCTGGTCAGGTGCGATCCCGGAGCCGCCGCCGTTGCTGCTGCTGCCGCCGCTGTCACAGCCGCCCTGGACTGCCAGCCGCCCCGTGGCCGCTGTCCGAGGAGCCAGCTGTGGGGGGCGTGGCCGGAAATCCCCCTCATTTGCATGCCACCTGCGCGCGACCCCCCCCCCCCCCTCCTGCCCGCTCCGGCTGTATAAGGACCGAGCGCTTCTCTGGGCGCCGGTATTGCGCTCCGAGCTCCATAGAAGGCACAGGCGAACCCTTGCGAGGTAAGGCTGCCCGGTGGTTGTTGCCGGCAAGCCGGGAGGGGCTGGAGTCAGGCTGGAGACCCAAAGCCTTTCCTCCCCTCCGGCCACCTGGTCCCTTAGAGAGGAAGAGGGAGAAAGAGAAAAAGATGGAAAGAGAGAGAAAGAGAGAGAGAGAAAGATGGGAAGAGAGAGAAGGAAAGAGAGAGAGAAAAGATGGAAAGAGAGAGAAAGAGAGAGAGAAAGAGGGAAAGAGAGAGGATGAGATAGAAAGAGGGAAAGAAGGAAAGAGAGAGAGAAAAAGAGGGAAAGAAAAAGAGGGAAAGCGAGAGAGAGAAAGAAAAAGATGAGAAGAAAGAGAATGAGGTAGAGGGAAAGAGGGAAGGAGAGAGAATATGATGGAAAGAAAGAAAGAGGGAAAGAAAGAAAGAGAGAGAGAAAAAGATGAGAAGAAAGAGAATGAGATAGAGGGAAAGAGGGAAGGAGAGAGAAAAGAGGGAAAGAGAAAGAAAGAGGGAAAGAAAGAGAGAGAAAGAAAAAGATGAGAAGAAAGAGAATGAGATAGAACCAAGGAAAGAGGGAAAGAGAGCCGCACGCCCTTGGTGCATGTGAAGAGTGCTTCTATCCTCTGCCAGCCATCATCTCCGCAGCCTCCAGTCCCGGCCCGATCTCTTCTTTCCCAAAGCCCCCGGCTGGGCTGAGACTGCTGCGGATGGACGGCCGGTCCCACCCGACGGCCGGGGAGCTCTCCCGACGGTCCCCACGGAGGCGGCCGGCAGACGGGGGCATTCAGCAATCCAATCGGTCCCTTGTAGCCCCTTCCCGCTCCGGATTTCCTTCTCCCTCGGCTCCCCTCGCTTCGGAAAGGAAAAAAAAAAGCTAGCTTGCAGGGGAAAGGGGCTTCTTTGGCTGTAGCAGCGCCTGCGGAACGCCTGGAGACCAGGCGGAGGAGAGTTGGGAGCAGATTGAAAACCTGGACCCTACCTGGGGTTTGGGGGACTTCAGCTAACCCCCCAAAACTTCTTTGAAGTTCAGAAACTCCTCATCCTTTGCCAGGACCCCCCCCCGCCAGCTTCTGCCCAAGTTTCGCTGACCTTCCCCCCATCCAGACGACCCCAGCTGACCCCCTTCTCGTCTCTTTCCCCAGATCCGCAGCAACCATGACCTTCTTTGACGGCATCTACCCCTTCTACCCCCAATCCGAGAAGCCCTTTGTCTTTGATGTGGACCTTATCATTGTCATCATCGTCTTTCTGGTCATCGCCTTCAGCTTCTTGCTTATCCTGCCAGGAATTCGAGGCAGAGCGGTGAGTTAGCCATTCCCAGGCGGGTTTCGAACCTGCGCGGGGGGGACGAAGCGTCCGGGGGACCCCTTTCCCCAACCGCGTTTTTAGCCCCGCAGGAGGGAAGAGCTGGCACGCTCAACTCTTGAACGTTCGCCTGGATTCAGCAGGGGGGCAAGTTTAGTTAGTATATAAATCGTGCAAATTCGGGCAATCGTTTGTTGGTTTAGGATTGCGTGTATTGAGTGATTAAAGGGACCATTGTAAGTGTGTGTGTGTGTGTGTGTGTGTGTGTGTGTGTGTGATTGCACCCCATTGCAAATGTGGGGGGTTGCAAATGTCGGGGTGTGTGTGTTGCAGAGAGGAATTTTGAGGGGGGGGCAGACAGCTTCTACATTCGATAAATAAATTAAATAAAACAAAGGCTAACTCTGGGAAACTTGACTGGCCACGAGGAATTTGCTTTCCTTAGAACAATCTGTAACATAATTTAAAAGGGGTGTGTGTGTGTGTGTGTGTGTGTGTGTGTGAGAGAGAGAGAGAGCGAGAGAGCGAGAGAGAGAGAGAGCGAGAGCGAGAGAGAGAGAGAGAGAGAGAGAGAGAGAGAGAGAGAGAGAATGAGAATGGATGTGTTTTTCCAGCAAGAATTTGTATTTTTTTTTTTAGAGAGACATTTTTTTTTGGCTCAGTGGCTAAGTCGCCGAGCTTGTCCATCAGAAAGGTCGGCAGTTCGAATCCCTAGCGCCGCGTAACGGAGCGAGCTCCCGTGACTTGTCCCAGCTTCTGCCAACCTAGCAGTTTGAAAGCACATAAGAATGCAAGTAGAAAAATAGGGACCACCTTTGGTGGGAAGGGAACAGTGTTCCGTGCGCCTTTGGCGTTGAGTCATGCCGGCCACATGACCACGGAGACGTCTTCGGACAGCGCTGGCTCTTCGGCTTTGAAGCGGAGATGAGCACCGCCCCCTGGAGTCGGGAACGACTAGCTAGCACATATGTGCGAGGGGAACCTTTAACTTTTTATTTATTTCTTCTTGTGGGGTAGAGTCCTCTTAAAAAGCCAGTGCATTGCTTGCTTTAACATCAAATGTAGAAATCTTCCAAGTTTTTTTCCTGCCCCCATGAAGTGGTTTTTAAGGCAGCAGATCAAAACCACAAACAAGTATAATTGCCAGGATTGGGGTGGGGAAAATACAGAGGAAGCTCTATGAAAAGAGAGTTAAATGGGGATTAGGGCTCTAGATGGGGCAAGGGAGAGCTTTTGCGAACAAAAATGATGGCTTAGCGTGAAGCATCAAAAGTAAGACATTTCCCCCCCTCTTTTAGAGAATTGGAGGGCGGCGGGGGGGAAGCTGTTGTTACATGTTGATAGAGAAACCAGGATCTGTTCCAGTCGATTCCTAAATGGAATCCTGGGAAATCAAACATAGATCGAGATTCCCTTTGCTGTACCGGGCATTTCAAAAACGGGATTTCTTGAATTTTTATCCCACTGATCCTTGGAGTGCTCAGAAATGTGTATGCTCTCCTTTCACGCTGCCCCACCTCCCAAAACGACAGCCCTGTGAGGTAGGTTGGGACTGGGAGAGAGTGACTGGCCTCAACTCCCCCCATGAGCGAGTAGAGAGTCGAAGGTGACTTTTGTGCTTTGCGATCCCTTCGTCTGATCCCTCCCTCATCTCTTTGTCAACAGAGGCTGTTTTGGCTTCTACGGGTCATCTCAAGCCTCTTCATTGGCGGAGTCATTGTCGGTAAGTCCTGGTTTCCTTCTTTTTTAAAAAAAATCCCTATCTGAATTCTGATCTTAATTTGGTCATCATGCTACAAAAATGACATTGAGGCCAGTGGTGAAATTCATTTTTTTAAATTACCGGTTCTGTGGGCGTGGCCTGGTGGGCGTGGTGTGGCCTGGTGGGCGTGGCAGGGGAAGGATACTGCCAAATCTCCATTCCCTCCCCACTCCAGGGGAAGGATACTGCAAAATACCCATTCCTTCCCCACTCCAGGGGAAGGATACTGCAAAATACCCATTTCCTCCCCACTCCAGGGGAAGGATACTGCCAAATCTCCATTCCCTCTTCACTCCAGGGGAAGGATACTGTAAAATCTCCATTCCCTCCCCACTCCAGGGGAAGGATACTGTAAAATCTCCATTCCCTCCCCACTCCAGGGGAAGGATACTGCAAAATACCCATTCCTTCCCCACTCCAGGGGAAGGATACTGCAAAATCCCCATTTCCTCTTCACTCCAGGGGAAGGATACTGTAAAATCTCCATTCCCTCCCCACTCCAGGGGAAGGATACTGTAAAATCTCCATTCCCTCCCCACTCCAGGGGAAGGATACTGTAAAATCTCCATTCCTTCCCCACGCCAGGGGAAGGATACTGCAAAATCCCCATTCCCTCCCCACTCTGGGGCCAGCTAGAGGTGGCATTTGCCGGTTCTCCAAACTACTCAAAATTTCTGCTACAGGTTCTCCAGAACCTGTCAGAAACTGCTGAATTTCACCCCTGGTTGAGACCCCCTAGGAAGAGTGCAGAGAAGAGCAACAAAGATGATTAGGGGAGCAGAGGATAAAACATATGAAGTTTGTGTGTCAAGTTTAATGGAAACAAGGACTAGGGTTGATATGGTAGCAGCCTCCCAGTACTTGAGGGGCTGCCCCAAAGAAGGAGGGGGACAAGCTATTCTCCAAAGCCCCTGAGGGCAGGACAAGAAGCAATGGGTGGAAACTAATCAAGGAGAGAAAGAACCTAGAACTAAGGAGGAATTTCCTGCCAGTTAGAAAAAACGAATCAGTCGAAGGACTTGTTCCTAGAAATTGTTTAAGAGTTGGGGACTTCCAGAATTCCCCAGCCATCATGATGTAAAGTAGACCCTGATGTAGGGTCTCCTGCTTGAGCAGGGGGTTGCACTAGAAGACCTTGAAGGTCCCTTCCAACCTTGTTATTCTGTTCTATTCCCCCAAAGCACCTTTGTGTGCAGGACAAGAATTAATAAATGGGAACTAATCAAGGAGAGAAGCGACCTAGAACTAAAGAGAAATTTCCTGACAGTGAGAACAATTAACCAGTGGAATGATTTGCCTCCAGAAGTTGTGAATGCTCCAACACTGGACGTCTTTAAGAAGATGTTGGATAGCCATTTGTCTGAAGTAGTGTCCTGCTTAACCAGGGGGTTGGACTAGAAGACCTCCAAGGTCCCTTCCAACTCTGTCATTCTGGATTCTGGATTGGTCTTCTGGGTGGTACATGGTAGCCCTTTCCCCTGGTGCTCAGTAGTCCCAAGCCTTGGCTTCCTACGGAAGAATTCTCGGAAGGTGAGAAGGTGGACTAAGGATGGGCCTTAAAATCCTGTCCTTCTCGGCTACTCCCTTCCTGAGATTCATGGAGAGGTTTCTGTCTTTTGCAGCTGTCCACTTCTCCTCCGACTGGGCAAGTGGCACCGTGACAGCCAACACCACCTACAAATCCTTCAGCTCCACCATGGTCCACGCAGACATCGGGCTTCACGTGGGCTTGTCGGGAGTCAACATCACCCTGCTTGGTGAGTTGGCAGGGCTGCCCAGAGGAGGAGCTGGGAGCCAGCCGGGGTTAGAGATGAGGAGGGGGGAGTTGGATGCCGTGATGGGCAGGGGCAGCCACCTCGGGAGACAGGAGGGAGAGCCGCAGGTGGGGCAACCAGGGTGAAAAGAGCCTACAGAAGGAGGGAGGGCACGGGAAGCCCTGGTGGTGCTTCTAGTCCAGATTATCTGGCAGGGAGGAGAGATGCCCATCTCTGCTCATTGGAAGGGCAAGCAAGAATGGGGCTGGGGGGTTGGGGGGGGTGATGCTTTTCTTGTGGGAAGCCTGTAGGATGCTGAAGTCGGAGAAAGGAGAAGAGCTAAAGCATGCAGTAGTTATAGAGAGGGAAGAAGAGGCTGGACTTCCCTCCTCTCTCCCTTCTTTCTTTCCTTTCTTTCCTTCTTTCTTTTCCCTTCCTTCCCTTCCTCCCTCCTCTCTCCTTTCTTTTTTTCCTTCTTTCCTTCCTTTTTTCTTTTCCCTTCCTTCCTTCCCTCCCTCCTCTCCCCTTTCTTTCTTTCCTTCCTTCTTTCTTTCACCTCCTTCCCTCCCTCTTTCCTTCCCTCCCTCCCCTCTCTCTCCTTTCTTTCTTTCTTTTGCCTCCCTCCTTCCTTCCCTCCCTCCCTTCTCTCTTCTTTCTTTCTTTCCTTCCTTCCTTCCTTCTTTTTCCTTCCCTCCCTCCTCTCTCCCTTCTTTCTTTCCTATCTTTCCTTCTTTCTTTTCCCTTCCTTCCCTTCCTCCCTCCTCTCTCCTTTCTTTTTTCCTTCTTTCCTTCCTTCTTTCTTTTCCCTTCCTTCCCTCCCTCCTCTCTCCTTTCTTTCTTTCTTTCTTTCTTTCCTTCCTTCTTTCTTTCACCTCCTTCCCTCCCTCCTTCCTTCCCTCCCTCCCTTCTCTCTCCTTTCTTTCTTTCTTTCTTTCTTTCTTTCCTTCCTTCCTTCTTTCTTTTGCCTCCTTCCCTCCCTCCTTCCTTCCCTCCCTCCCTTCTCTCTTCTTTCTTTCTTTCTTCCTTCCTTTCTTTCCTTCCTTCCTTCTTTTTCCTTCCCTCCCTCCTCTCTCCCTTTTCTTTCTTTCCTTTCTTTCCTTCTTTCTTTTCCTTTCCTTCCCTTCCTCCCTCCTCTCTCCTTTCTTTTTTCCTTCCTTCTTTCTTTTTCCTCTCTCCCTCCCTCCTTCCTTCCCTCCCTTCTCTCTTCTTTCTTTCTTTCCTTCTTCTTCCTTCTCTCCCTCCTCTCTCCCTTTTCTTTCTTTCCTTCTTTTTCTTTCCTTCCTTTCTTCCCTCCCTCCCTCCCTCACTCTCCCTCCTTTCTTTTTTCTTTCCCTCCTTCCTTTTCTTCTCTCCTTTCTCCTTCCTTCCTTCCTTCCTCCCTCCCTCCCTCCCTCCCTCCCTCCCTCCCCTCTTTCTCTTCTTTCCAAAGGCCTGATTCACTTGCTTAGCAGGGCATTCAGAGATTTTGTCCAAGAGCTTCTGAAGTTGAGAGAAGGAGATGGAGCAGAAGCTGTCAATGGCCCATCCTCTTCCTGGTCCCAGGGAGGTCAGGATCTGCAAGCTCTCCCATGCCGGAGATTGTGGCCCTTGTGGGTGATTAGAGGAAGCAACAGCTTCTGCAATGATTGGAGCCTGGTAGCCCTAGCTCAGGGATGGAGATAAGCCACCCTGAAGCTCCAATGGGAAGATAGCTCACCCGTGGGCCTCCGGGGTCCTTCTAGCCCTTTCCAGTTCTCAATCCTCTCCCTCTTCAGTGGCTCACCAACGTTGCCTTTTTGCAGGAAAACCCGTGGAGCAGCTCAACGAAACCATCAATTACAATGAAGAGTTCTCCTGGCGGTTCGGCTCCGACTACGACAAAGAGTTCGAAGAGGGGCTGCAACGGGGGTTGCCCAGCCCCATCCTGTACGTGGCAGAGAAGTTCACCGACCACAGCCCCTGCGGCATGAACAACCTCTACCGCATAGCGGGTCACTACGCTTCTGCGACCCTCTGGTAAGGGGGCTTGGGTCTCTCAAAGATGGATTCATCCAGGCAGATGGGCTTTGGGCTCAGGGCAGTGGTGGGTTTCAAATTTTTTTCGAACCTACTCTGTGGGTGTGGCCTCCTTTGTGGGAGTGGCTTGCTGGCCATGTGACCTGGTGGGAGTGGCTTGCCGGCCATGTGTTCTCTCTCTCTCTCTCTCTCTCTCTCTCTCTTTCCTTCCTTTTGGGTCTCTGTCCCTTTTTCCTTTTTTTCTTTCATCTCTCTCTCACTTTTTCTTTCTTTTCTTTTTTCTTTCTTCCTTTCTTTCTCTTTCTCTTTCTCTCTCTGTGTGAGTCTGTCTGCGTGTGTGTATGTGTGTGTGTGTGTCAGTGGTGGGTTTCAAAAAAATTTGGAACCTCTTCTGTAGGTGTGGCCTGCTTTCCGGGTTCACTGGTGGAACCTCTTCTAACCGGTTCGGTAGATTTGATGAACCGGTTCTACCGAACTGGTGCGAACTGGTAGGAAACCACCTCTGGCTCAGGGCTAATGTGGGGGCAGCGGGCGAGGGCAACATAGAACCCCCCAAGGAAACAATCAACTCCCTTGCGTTTTCAACATACCTTGATGATGCCGGGGGGGGGGGGAGGGATTTGAAAACCAGTGGACAGAGAATCAGGTGGGCAAATACCATATTTTTTGGAGTATAAGATGCATCTTCCCCCCCCAAAAAAGAGGGTGAAAATTTGGGTGCGTTTTATACACTGAATGTAGCCCCACCCACCGACCCACCGGCCCCAACCCTTTTCGCCTCTGCCTCCCAGTAATTTACCTCTTGGCAGCAAACAGAAGCTGCAATAGGTTTTAATAATCCCTGCAGCCTGAAACAGCTGATGATCGGGAGAAATTGAAAGTGAAACTTGCTGTTTGCTCCAGGAGGCAAATTGTTGGGCGACAGAGTTAGATTTTTTTCCCCCTTGTGCTAATCAGACTGTTTGCTGCAAGGAGATAAGTCAACAACTCTAAATGCCTATAGAATGTTCAAATGATTAGACTTATTCTTTAAAGACTGCTTTATTATTGTTCTAGACAGCTTAAGGAAACGAAGAAGCTTTTAAAAATAAATGCTTGATCTGAAGAGGCCCAGTGCTAGTGTATCTTCTTTTAAAGAGCAGATAACAACTATACTTCCAGAAAGCACATCAATTTTAACAGCATCTGTACAAGTATAGACTGACCGTGTATATTATCTGTACTGTTTGCTGTTTGTTGCAAGGAGGCAAATTGCTGGGAGGCAGAGGCAAATTTCCCCCCCCCCCCCAATTGTGTTCCTTCCCAAAAGCTAGGTGAGTCTTATACTTCGGAGCGTCTTATACTCGAAAAATATGATAATTCTACGCAAGCCTATCTCCATCAGAAGTCCACTTGAACCCCAGTCCTCCTCTGCCCGCTGCCCCTAACTCTCCATGTGTCTTTATCTTTTGCAACTGCAGGGTGGCTTTCTGTGCGTGGCTCATCTCCAACATGCTCTTCTCCATGCCGGTCCCAGTTTATGGCGGCTTCATGCTTCTCGTCACGGGAGCCTTCCTCATCTTCGCCCTCCTGTCCTTCTCCACGGGGAGGGACGCCTGGTGTGCCATCCAGTTTGGCTTGGCATCCCTGAAGCTGGCCTACGGGGCCTCGTTCTGGCTCACTCTGGCCACAGGTGAGTGTCCCAAAGGGCTTTGCGAAGACATTTCAATCCTGGCCATTCCTCTCCATGCAATTACGTCATCCATGGAACTCACACAGCCATCGGTGGTTTCTTGAGGTTGACCTTGTGAGTTAGGCTGAGTAGACCATCTGGGACGCAGTGGCTCAGTGGCTAAGATGCTGAAGCTTGTCGGTCAGAAAGGTCGGCAGGCTGGCAGTTTGAATCCCTAGCGCCGCCTAACAGAGTGAGTTCCCACTACTTGTCCCAGCTTCTGCCAACCTAGTTGTTGTAGAAAAAACAGGACACGCAAGCCAGCTCTTCAGGGAAGGAATAGTTTATTTGCGCAGGTTCATAGCAAAGAAGAAATGGCCTGAACAACAGCAGTTAAAATCCAAGTAGAAAAATAGGGACCACCTTTAGTGGGAAAGTAACAGCATTCCATGCACCTTCGGCATTTAATCAGGCTGGCCACATGACTACAGAGATGTCTTTGGAGAAGCGCTGGTTCTTTGGCTTTAAAACGGAGATGAGCACCGCCCCCTAGAGTGTGGAACGACTAGCACATATGTGCGAGGGGATCATTTACCTTCAGACAACCTGTCTTCTTTGGGACAGTCTCCTTTGGGGGGGGTATCTACCTGGAGCAGGGGTCTCTCTACAGGTTGTGGCCAAGAATGTCAAAGGGCCAGCCACGAGGGTGTGACCCAAGCAGTGCTAATTTTTGACGTCCATCACAACAGGCTGGGTACACACAACTCCCAAAGCAAGCCATTCTCATAACTCTTAAGCAAGGTTTAATTTAACCAGAGTCAGCAAGTGGTGCAAATAGCCTAGTTAATCTTTTGCCCTGGACTGTATCGAGTATCGGCTACAAGCACATGTATTTATTTATTTAGTTTATCACTCATGCACAAGATAACAGGAATAAGAATAAACATGAATAAGAACAGAGGAAGTGGGTTACCAATAAACGGGGCCAGTAGGACAGGGATGGTGGGCACGCTGGTGCACATATGCACCCCACCCTTCATGGACCTCTTAGGAATGGGGTGAGGTCAACAGTGGACAGTTTAAGGTTAAAGTTTTGCGAGTTTGAGGATGTAACAATGGAGTCAGGTAGAGCATTCCAGGCGTTGACCACTCTGTTGCTGAAGTCGTATTTTCTGCAGATGAGTTTTTGTATTGGGAAGCAAAGCTGAGTGGTGTTTTTTGGGGTGCCCCTATTTAATGCTACCGGTCTCCTTCTCTTCCAGGGCTCTTCTGCTTCCTCGTTGGCCTGGTGGTGATCGCCCTGCACTTTATCCAGCCCAACCTTCTGAAAGCATTCTTTGACTTGGCTGAGGATGAAGAGGACGACGAAGGCCTGCTGAGCGAGGTGTACATCAACAGCTACTTCCACCAGACCCAGACCCTTTCCTCTCAACCCGATTTCAAACTGAACATCAAGAACAGCTAAAGCCAACGTTGACCTGGGACTCTCTTGAAAAAGGGGGTTGTTCCAAAGGGACATGGACTCTGCAATGTCCTGTGGCCAGGCCACCAAGAAGTCATGCTGCACTCTTGCGAACGGACGCCAACGATAGCCTCTTGGCACCATCGTAAGCTTTGATAGGTCAATCTCATGAAACGCATCAGTTGGGTCTGAAGAACAATCACGATACCCTCGAAGGATCTGGTTCCCGATGCCAACCACCCCAGGAAAGGAGTGGTGCCAGTAAGACAGATAGTCCTCACGTTGGCAGGAGGGGAGCACGCTCAGCAGATCCCATCGGGATGGGGGTGGTACCCCATTTGGTAGGGTTCCCCTTGGCTGCCCCTCAGGGCCTCTCCTATCATTAGGCAGAGGGAGGCAAATGCTTTGAGCGGCAGACAACGAAAGAGGAAAGAAAATATGGATGTCATGTATGGTAGGCAACCAGCCTTTGGCTTGGGGCACTCAGAAGCCCTGGAAGATGCTCTCCTGTCCCAACAAACTGATCCAACTGAACCAAGGAGTTTCTGAAACCAGAGGACACCTCCTTGCAATCAAGCAAAAAACTAGGTTGGCTGGTTCTCTTGGATGGAGACCCTTCTGGGCCCAACTGAATATCTATTAAGATCGAGGCAGGAGCTAAAAGAGCGAGGGATCGGATTGGAACGTTGGCCCTATCTTCAAATCCAATCACGTTACTGGAAAGCTATGAAAGATTTGGGGCATTCACAGGGAGTTGATGGCCATAGATAAGATCCTTTTGGGGGGGACCGATGATAAATTGATCAAATCGACTTACACATTTTTATGGGAATATAAGGTGGAAGAAGAGCAGGTTAAGGAGACAAGGGTAGGATGGGGAATAAACTTTTGGCTACAACGTAGATCTGGAAAAAAAGGGCAAGAACTATGGGAAAGGAATAGGAAAAATTACATTGGCAATCCTGTATAACGAAAACGTACATTAAAAAAATGTATAGGCGGCATCTCCCACCCGCGAGAATAGCCAAAATATTTAGAAATGTAGCGCCGAATTGTTGAAATGTGATTATGAATCAGGCACGTACCACCATATGTGCTGGTTCCCTTGGATAGAGATCCTTCCTTATGCCGTGGGCTCAACGGAATATTTATTTTATTTGACGTAGGCACTGCCTGACTCCAGCAGACTCCAAGAGGCTTCGGAGCACGCACAACCAACACATCAATAAGCAATTTTTAAAAAGCACTCCATTTTGTTGTTCTTACAAGCACACAACAAGCCCCCCCCCCCCAACACAGGACACAGGGAGGCCAAAGTCACACAGAAAGTGAGCAGAAATGTTTAATGGAAGGTAGCTATTTCATCTCTACAAAGTTATCACCAGCCAAAGGTTTTGGTCAATCGGCTTCATGTTGGTTGAAGGCACCATAGATGTAGAGAAGAAAGAGATTGTGGCTTGATCTCATCATGCCTAACAAAAGGAAACAAAAACCCAGTCATGCTTGTACATCTGCAGATCACCCGAGTCTAGATTTTAGGTTTGTCTCTTTAGTATCTGGCTTAGCAGATGGCATGGAGACAACATACATCTTGGAGGGAAGTCCTCTCCCTCTTCCTTAGGGGGCTAAGCACTCTAGCCACACATAGATCTGAAGTTCGGGGCTGGGTTAAATATTCATCGAGAAGCATTAGCAACCTGTATCTTTGGAGCAGTGGTGAGATTCAATTTTTTTTTACTACTGGTTCTGAGGGTGTGGCTTGTTGGGCATGGCTTAGTGGACGTGGCAGGGTAAGGATATTGCAAAATCTCCCTTCCCTTCCCACTCCAGGGAAACGTTACTGCAAAATCTCCATTCCCTCTTCACTCCAGGGGAAGGATACTGCAAAATCTCCCTTCCCTTCCCACTCCAGGGAAACGTTACTGCAAAATCTCCATTCCTTCTTCACTCCAGGGGAAGGATACTGCAAAATCTCCCTTCCCTTCCCACTCCAGGGAAAAGTTACTGCAAAATCTCCATTCCCTCTTCACTCCAGGGGAAGAATATTGCAAAATCTCCAATCCCTCCCGATCTGCTGGGACTTGGGAGGCAGAGAATAGATGGGGCGGGGCCAGCCAGAAGTGGCATTTATTGGTTCTCCGAACTACTCAAAATGTCCACTACTGGTTCTCCAGAACTGGTCAGAACCTGCTGAATGCCATCTCTGTTTTGAAGGCATATCATGCTTGACCAGGGTCCCTGCTCCATTCTGTTCAAAGTCCTTATAGGCTCCTCCAACAGAATGGCCTTGCTCCAAGTCAAAAGTGGACTTCTCAAGCTACTTACGGGGTAACCACATTCCACCCTGGCTGTTGTAGCTAATCTTGTGTACTTCTGTGCTCAGCAAAACTCTCCTGGGGAGCACTTAGGAAGCAGTCATGGTGCCTTAGCCAATTTCGTCAGTGACCTCGTTGTAGCACTTGTTGTATTTTGCCAACAGCATTGTACTGTAGATGTATTATTTATTAATAAAATTCTGGAAATGATTAATGTCTTTGAAAGCTTCTGGATTTAAGGAACGAAGGCTGCTATCTTTACCGACTTATCTTTGACTTATCTCTTGGTTAGAGAGTTTGAACCATGTCTCCAAAACCACTCTACAAAGTCTTAGTAACACCACACCTAGATTTTTGAGAGTCTAGATCAGTGGTAGTCAACCTGGTCCCTACCGCCCACTTGTGGGCGTTCCAGCTTTCATGGTGGGCGGTAGGGGTTTTGTCCGATACTGAAGCACTTTCCTTTTTTTTAATTTAATTGACTTCCCTACTTTATAAATCACCATTACTGTGGAACCGGTGGGCAGTTAGAAAGTTTTACTACTAACAGAGAGATACAAAAGTGGGCGGTAGGTATAAAAAGGTTGACTACCCCAGGTCTAGATGTTGAGATTCTAGAAAAAGTGCAGAAAAGAGCAACTAGGATGATTAGGGAACTGGAGGCTAAAACATACAATGAATGTTTGCAGGAACTGGGCCTGGCTAGTCTAGTGAAGAGAAGGACCAGGGGAGACATGAGATCAGATTTCCAATATTTGGGGGACTACCACAGAGGGGAGTGGAGGTCAAGCTATTTTCCAAGGCACCCAAAAGCCAGACAAGGAATAATGGATGGAAACTGACCAAAGAGAGATTCAACCTAGAAATAAGGAGGACATTTCTGACAGTGAGAACAATCAATCAATGGAACAGAAGTTGCCTTCGGAATCGTCCATCCATCCATCCATCCATCCATCCATCTATTGTATCTATTGTATCTATAGTATCTATCTATCTATCTATCTATCTATCTATCTATCTATCTATCTATCTATCTATCATCTCACTCCCTATCCCCATTTCTTTCTTTCTGTCTGTCTGTCTGTCTGTCTGTCTGTCTGTCTGTCTGTCTGTCTATCTATCTATCTATCTATCTATCTATCTATCTATCTATCTATCTATCGTATCTATCCATCCATCCATCCATCCATCCATCCATCCATCCATCCATCCATCCATCATCTATCTATCTATCTATCTATCTATCTATCTATCTATCTATCTATCTATCTATCTATCTATCTATCTTCTATCTATCTATAGTATCTATAGTATCTATCTATCTATCATCTATCTATCTATCTATCTATCTATCTATCTATCATCTATCTATCTATCTATCTATCTATCTATCTATCTATCTATAATCTCTCTATCTATCTATCTATCTATCTATCTATCTATCTATCTATCTATCTATTCTATAGTATATCTATCTATCTATCTATCTATCTATCTATCTATCTATCTATCTAATCTATCTATCTATCTATCTATTCTATAGTATATATCTCTATCTATCTATCTATCTATCTATCTATCTATCTATCTATCTATCTATCTATCTATCTATCTATCATCTATCTATCTATCTCTATATCTATCTATCTATCTCTATCTCTATCTATCTATCTATCTATCTATCTATCTATCTATCTATCTATCTATCTATCTATCTATCTATCTATCTATCTATCTATCTATTCCCACCATGAATCACACCCTCCTCCAGATCATCAAGCTCCACCTTAGCTCCACGGCATGACTTCATGAGCCTCTTGAAGTAAATGAAGTTTTGCAAGCCAGAGTTGCTTGGTGGGTTGCATTTACCAAAAGGAGCAAAGAATCTGGAGTCTCAGCTAACAGAGGAATAAGGAGGGCTGGTTCTTAGTCACTTCTTCTTTTAGTTTCTGTAGCAAACCACAAATCCTGTTTCTTTGACCTCACACCAAAGACCTGGAAAAGCTAACAAGTACAGCTTGGCCACCTTTTGAATTCTTCAGCATCTCACTGAAGTGATGCTGGAGTGTTGATGCTTATTAGAGGATGTACCTGCACAGTGTCTACCTTGGTTTCCAATGTGTAAAGATGGGCCTTTGCGGACAATGTCTCTCTCCCCTTCCCCTCCCCTTGACAGCAACCATTACACAGGGAATCAGTAGACGTTTTCTGTATTTTCCACCCAGAATGCCCCTCCCCACTTTTTTATTTTTACATCTGATTGAAACAAGGACTCCAGGAACACGTCTACCTTCCTTCCCCAGTTCACGTCTTCCTGTGTTCTTTGCTATTAAACGTATTTCGAAAGCAACTTCATTAATGCTGGCATTTCCTGCAATGGCAAACGAGAATAAAAAGTTTAAGATTCCCCTCATACATATGTCCTAGTCGTTCCTGACTCTAGGGGGCGGTGCTCATGTCTGTTTCAAAGCCGAAGAGCTAGCGCTGTCTGAAGACGTCTCCGTGGTCATGTGGCCGGAATGACTAAATGCCACGGAATGCTGTTACCTTCCCACCAAAGGTGGTCCCTATTTTTCTACTTGCATTTTTTACGTGCATTTGAACTGCTAGGTTGGCAGAAGCTGGGACAAGTCACGGGAGCTCACTCTGTTACACGGCCCTAGGGATTTGAACTGCCAACCTTTCTGAGAGAAAAGAAGAAGGGAAGAAGAAGGAGAGAAAAAGGAAAGGACAGGAGAGAAAAGGGGAGGAGAGAGAAAGGGAGGGAAGGTGAGAGAGTAAGGAATAAGGGAAGGAGATAGGAAGGAATGGAAGAAGGGAGGAAGGAGAGAGAAAGAAAGGAGGGAAGGAGGGAGGAAGGAAGGAGAGAGAAAGGAAAGGAGGGAGGAAAGAGAGAGAAAGGAAGGAGGAAAGAAGAAAGGAGAGAGAAGTCCTCCAGGAATCTCACCTGCTCTTGGGGAGCCTGCTCGCCTTGGTTCTCCTCCAGAAGCTTCTGCTGCAAAAGGATTTCGAGAAGTTGTCTGGTCAGTAGGTCCTTCATGCTATCTATGATGCCTGTGACTGCTGGACTAAAGGCTCTGGGGCTCTGGTTGAGCTCTGCTCCTTCCAAGAACGATGAGCGGAGGGGGATGGGGCTCAGGGGGCTCTTCTTCCCCATGAAATGCCCTGGAATGAGACAGACAGACAGACAGACAGACAGACAGACAGACACACACACACACACACAATTTTAGGTTAAATAAATCAAAAGGCTGGTTCACCAGGTTAACCTCTTGTTGCTGTTATGAATATTGTGTTGGCATTTTGGAGGCAACCAATATAGTTGTTCTACAGCTAAAGAGAATTCCTCCTCCCTATCTCCTTCCTTCCTTCCTTCCTTCCTTCCTTCCTTCCTTCCTTCCTTCCTTCCTAAGCTAAAGAGAATTTCTTCTCTCTCTCCTGCCTTCCTTCCGAAACTAAAGAGAATTTCTCCTCCATCTTTCTTTCCTTCCTTCTTTCCTTCCTTCTTTCCTTTCTTCCTTTCTTTCCTTCCTTTCAAAGCTAAAGAGAATTTCTCCTCCATCTTTCTTTTCTTCCTCTTTCCTTCCTTCCTTCCTTCCTAAGCTAAAGAGAATTTCTTCTCTCTCTCTCCTGCCTTCCTTCCGAAGCTAGAGAGAATTTCTCCTCCATCTTTCTTTCTTTCTTTCTTTCTTTCCTTCCTTCCTTCCTTTCAAAGCTAAAGAGAATTTCTTCTCCATCTTTCCTTCTATCCTTCCTTCCGAAGCTAAAGAGAATTTCTCCTTCTTTCTTTCTTTCTTTCTTTCTTTCTTTCTTTTTTCTTTCTTTCTTTCTTTCTTTCTTTCCTTCCTGCCTTTTAAAGCTAAAGAGAATTTCTCCTCCATCTTTCTTTCCTTCCATCCTTCCTTCCATCCTTCCTTTCGAAACTAAAGAGAATTTCTCCTCCATCTTTCTTTCCTTGCCTCCTTCCTTCCCTCCATCACTCTTTTGCTCTTTCCTTCTCTTTAATCCTTTGTTTACCGCCGTCCACCCAAAGAGGATCGCTGCTTAGATCACCATGGACCAGATATGTGAAGAAACAGCATTTAACTACATCACCAAAGGACCGAAGTATTGCTTTCAGCCTTCAGCCACTTTCAAATCTGGAGCTACTGAGGAAGAAACCATCTATTCACTCCCTATTGGCATTGATTTGAAAGGAGGTTGCATATTCAGGAATAAAATGATGAGCGTGTCCGTGTTAAAAAGAACAGAGCCCACACACACACACAAACACACACACACACACGGCGCTCACAGTTGCTCGTGAAAAATACGCTCTGCTTTCCTAACCTAAATCATAGGCAATCCATTAATTTTCTTTTTCTATCTCAAAGAATCAGGCTCGTTTGCGGAGCTGTCCTCCCTTCCGGGTGCTGAATCCCCCCCCCCCCCCCACACACACCGTACGTTGTAGCGGCTTCTAACCGCGCCGTCCTACACGCCAAAGGTGTAGTAAGTAACCAAGCGGGCATTAAACGGAACGCCGTTTCCCGGCGCTTTTAAGAAAGGCAAAAAGTCCTGAAATAGAGGGGGTCAAAAAGCATCTTGGCCACCCGGCGAGACGCTCCAGCCTCAAGGGAGGCTGCGACGGAACTCAACCAATTTCGTTCGAGTGCAAGGACAATCGAGGCTATACACTAGAACTTCATGCGAGCTTCCCTTTGGCCGCACCCCCCCCCCCCACAGGGGATCCTAAAGGTCCGTTAGCAAGTCCTTGTCCTCCTGCTTCTTCGGGGATGTTCTCTGTGATTAAGGGGTGCCCGGTTGATCTCCAGAAGCCCCCCCCCCCCACTACCTCCCACCCTCGCGACTGGACCCACAATTGTTCAGTGCGTTGGAGGGGGCGGCTATTGGGGCTGCTCCTCTCGCCTCACAATCCGGGGGGGGGGTTGTGAGTTCGATCCTAGGTAGAGGCAGGTGTAGGGTCTCCTGCTTGGGCAGGGGGTTGGACTAGATGACCTGCAAGGTCCCTTCCAGCTCTGTTCATCTGTTAATGCCCTCCCCCCCGCATCAAGCGCTGTTCTTGGAAGGAGCCCAGGATGCTGATGGACTGGGAGCTTCCACGGCGCTCCTCGGGAGGACGGGCGGAGGAGCCCCTACCTGTGGCCCAGAGGTTCTCCCTGAGCCGGAAGGGCTGTTTCCTCCTCTCGGCGGGCGAGGGCGAGGCGGAGAGGGCGGAGAAGAGGATCAGGAAAGCCACGCCGCCCACCCGCAGGCTGCGGCTCTTGGCTTGTCCGCCTCGGGCCATGGCTCGACGGAGGAAGGTGGGTCTCGTTTTGCCGCCGGGGTAGGGGTCGCCTTCCTGCCCTGCTTTTCCCAGCCCGTCTCGGGTCGTCGTCCTCCTCCCTGGAATCCCGTCCCCGCTTTAAGTAGCCGGGCAGCAGGGGCGGGGACGGGAGCGGTGGCCCCGCCACGTCGTTGAGTGGACGGCTGAGACCATCTGCGACGATCGGTGGAGCTTCAAAAGGAGCCTGGGAGGGAGGGAGGAAAGAGGGAGAAAGGAAGGGAAGGAAGGAAGGAGAGGGAAAGGAAGGAAAGGAGGAGGGAAGAAGGGAGGAGGGAGAGAGAAAAGAAGGGAACTAAGAAGGAAGGAGAGAGAAAGGTAGGGAAGGGAAGGAAGGAAGGAAGGAGAAAGGAATGGAAGAAGGGAGGAAGGAGAGAAAAAGGAAGAGATGGAGGGAGGGAGAAAAAGAGAGAAAGAAAGGGGGGAAGAAGAAAGGAGAGAAAAAGGAAAGGAGAGAAAAGGGGAGGAGAGAGAAAGGCAGGGAAGGCGAGAGAATAAGGAAGGAGGGAAGTAGATAGGAAGGAATGGAAGAAGGGAGGAAGGAGAGAGACAGAAAGGAGGGAAGGAGAGAGGGAGGAAGTAGATAGAAAGGAAGGGAAGAGATGGAGGGAGGGAGGAAGAGAGAGAAAGGAAGGGAAGGGATGGAGAGAGGGAGGAAAGAGAGAAAAGGAGGAAAGAAAGGAGAGAAAAGGAAAGGAGAAAGGCAGGGAAGGAGGGAAGGAGAAAGAAAGAACAGGAGGGAAGAAAATAGGAAGGAAGGGGAGAAGAGAGGAAGGAGAGAAAAAGAAAAGGAGAGAAAAGGGGAGAAGAGAGAAAGGCAGGGAAGGTGAGAGAATTAGGAAGGAGGGAAGGAGATAGGAAGGAATGGAAGAAGGGAGGAAGGAGAGAGAAAGGAAGGAGGGAGGAAGGAAGTAGAGAGAAAGGAAGGGAAGAGATGGAGGGAGGGAGAAGAGAGAAAGGAAGGAGGAAAGAAGAAAGGAGAGAAAAGGGAAGGAGAGAGAAAGGCAGGGAAGGAGGGAAGGAGAAAGGAAGAACAGGAGGGAAGAAAAGAGGAAGAAAGGGGAGAAGAGAGGAAGGAGAGAAAAAGGAAGGGAAGGAGGGAGGGAGGAAAGAAAGAGGGAGGAAGGAGGGAGGGAGGGAGAAAGGAAGGAGAGAGAAAGAAAGGAGAGAAGAAGAAAGGAGAGAAAATGGAAAGGAGAGAAAAGGGGAGAAGAGAGAAAGGCAGGGAAGGTGAGAGAATAAGGAAGGAGGGAAGGAGATAGGAAGGAATGGAAGAAGAGAGGAAGGAGAGAGAAAGAAAGGAGGGAAGGAAGTAGAGAGAAAGGAAGGGAAGAGATGGAGGGAGGAAAGAGAGAGAAAGGAAGGAGCAAAGAAGAAAGGAGAGAAAAGGGAAGGAGAGAGAAAGGCAGGGAAGGAGAAAGGAAGAACAGGAGGGAAGAAAACAGGAAAGAAGGGGAGAAGAGAGGAAGGAGAGAAAAAGGAAGGGAAGGAGGGAGGGAGGAAAGAGAGAGGAAGGAAGGAGGGAGAAAGCCTGCTTTCTGCTAGGTTGGCAGAAGCTGGGACAAGTCAGAGGAGCTCACTCCATTATAGTGCTAGGGATTCGAACCACCAAACTGCCCACCTTTCGGATGGACAAGCTCAGCGTCTTAGCCACTGAGCCATCGCGTCCCAGATAAAGTCAACAGCGCACTTATTCCTGCGAGCGCTCTTTCCAGACAATTTAAATTCCTTGTTAAGAGTTCAGAGGTGACGCCTGGGGCAGAGTCTCGTCTTTAAAGAACGAGCTCAGATTTCTTTACTCTGGATTTAAAAAGCTGCCAAACTGCACCAAGAACTAACGACGCAAGAGGGCATCCTCCGTTCTGTAAAACTGTCTTCCCGGAAGCAACAGAGCGTTCAAATTCGGGATTAGGCTGTGCGTGGCCTTACAGGGGGCAGAAGAGGATTAAATGCCTCTTTTTGGGAGTGTGGGTGGGTGGGTTTGTGGAGAGGTTTAACTGTCGGAAGTGGCTTAGGTAGCATCAAAGACCCTCCCACTCCCCGAGGATTAGAGAGAGGAGTTGAAGGAAGTGGGACGAAGGGACCCCAGTTTTGGCAGCCAAAGCAAAACCCACACCTGGATTGCGGCCCATCATCCATCGAAACATCTGGGAGGCTGAAGGGATGGAGTTCATGTGATGACGATGTCCCTCCACCCTCTTCGAAGAGGGCATCTCACAGGGTTGTGGGCTGTCCACGGTGTGTCCGCAGGTGGCTGGTAAGGCCTACACGGGCAGGGAATAGTCTGCCACATGTCGGGCAGGTGTGCGTGGGCACCGTTGTTACAGCATTGGCAGCTCTGGCTTGGCAGAGTCCTCGCTTCTCTCCTGCTACAGTTGTCCATCTATCCTCAGAGGTCCGGCAGCCTCAGTGGATCAGCATGCAGTGCGGTTCACCGACAAAAGGGCGAATGACAAAACCGCGCCCGACTAAACCGCGGTGACAAAACCGCGTGTTCTAAAGCGCTCCGATGAATGAGCGCTGAATCGCGCCGACAACAGCACGACAGAAGCGCGCTGTAAAACTAAACCTAACCCTAACCGTAACGCTAACACTAACCCTAACCCTAACCCTTACCTTAACTTAAATCGCCCCTCTGTCGACTGAAATTGCCCTGTCTCCGCCCTGTTGTCGCCACACTGTTGCTAGTGTGTTGATGACGTCGTGGTTTTAGTGACGTGGTTTAGTCGGGCGTGGTTTTGTCATTCGCCCTTTTATCGGGTCACGTGCAGTGCCATGCCCATCGATCTAGAGCCAGGGTTTCCCAGGAGGTGGCGTCGATATCCAGGGACTTGATAATACCCAGGGACAGTTCATTTAGTGACCGTTCGAGGTTACGACGGCACTGGAAAAAGTGTCTTTCAGTAGGGCCGTTTTTTACACTCACGACCTTTGGAGCAGCCCCGCGATCGCGGGGTGAAAATTCAGATGCTTGGCAACTGGCGTGTATTTATGGATAATAAATACAATAAATGGAGAATCACGTGGTCCCCTTTTGTGACTTCTGACAAGCCAAGTCAAGGGGGGGGGGGAAACCAGATTCACTTAACAACCAGATTCCTAACTTACCAGCTGAGGTGATTCACTTAAAAGCTGTGGCAAGAAAGATCTTAAGATGAGGCCAAACCAGGGTGAAATCTAGCAGATTCTGACAGGTTCTGGAGAGCGGAAATTTTGAATGGGGATTTTGCAGTATCCTTCCCCTGGAGTGGGGAGGGAATGGAGAATTTATAGTATCCTTCCCCTGGAGTGGGGAGGGAATGGGGATTTGGCAGTATCCTTCCCCTGGAGTGGGGAGGGAATGGAAATTTTGCAGTATCCTTCCCCTGGAATGGGGAGGGAATGGGGATTTTGCAGTATCCTTCTCCTGGAGTGGGGAGGGAATGGGGATTTTGCAGTATCCTTCCCCTGGAGTTGGGAGGGAATGGAGATTTTGCAGTATCCTTCCCCTGGAGTGGGGAGGGAATGGGGATTTTGCAGTATCCTTCCCCTGGAGTTGGGAGGGAATGGAGATTTTGCAGTATCCTTCCCCTGGAGTGGGGAGGGAATGGGGATTTTGCAGTATCCTTCTCCTGGAGTGGGGAGGGAATGGAGATTTTGCAGTATCCTTCCCCTGGAGTTGGGAGGGAATGGAGATTTTGCAGTATCCTTGCCCTGGAGTGGGGAGGGAATGGGGATTTTGCAGTATCCTTGCCCTGGAGTGGGGAGGGAATGGGGATTTTGCAGTATCCTTCCTCCAGGAGTGGGGAGGGAATGGGGATATTACAGTATCGTTGCCCTGGAGTCTGGAGGGAATGGGGATTTGGCAGTATCCTTCCCCTGCTACGCCCATCAACCCACACCGGGCCCACAGTACCGGTCGTAAAAACAAATTGAATTTCACCACTGGGCAAAACTCACTCAACAAATGTCTCACTGAACAATGTAAATGTTAGGCTCAGTTGTGGTCGTAAGTGCAGAACCACCTGTGTATATCATCTCTCCAGAAGACTCTGTGGTGGGTGGAAAATGTCCCCTTTGCTTTTTTACATCCTAGAAGTGAAATGGGTGCGGAGAGATGGGGGGGGGGGGGCATGTGTTTTAATGCTTTTTTAAAAAAATCCATTAGTATTCAGCTATTTTTGAGGGGCAACACCTCACTTCACAGCAATTAGCTCTGCCTTCTGCATAAAAGACGATAGCTGCGTTTCCATTTAATGCTGCAAAGGTGTTGATTAGCAACATTTGCATTCGAACCAAGGAAAAAAATAAAACCAGACACAAAAGAAACTCAGCAGCTCTGGAATTTAGAAGAAGGGAAAAAACAGGATCGTAGGCCACAATTCAGCCTTTCTTCTCTAACCAGCTGACCCCAAGAGGACGTTGGAAGAATAAAATCCAGATAATCCCGGGAGCACATTTCTTGATTGGTCTTCAGGTCAGCTATGAGGAGTGGTGGGGCCAGGTATAACAGAATAACAGAGTTGGAAGGGACCTTGAAGGTCTTCTAGTCCAACCCCTTGCTTAGGCAGGAAACCCTCCACCACTTCAGACAAATGGATGTCCAATCTCCTCTTAAAAACTTCCAGTGTTGGAGCATTCACAACATCTGGAGGCAAAATATTCCACTGATTAATTGTTCTCACTGTCAGGAAATTTCTCATCAGTTCTAAGTTGCTTCTCTCCTTGATTAGTTTCCCCCCATTGCTTCTTGTTCTGCCCTCAGGTGCCTTGGAGAATAGTTTGACTCCCTCTTCTTTGTAGCAACCCCTGAGATATTGGAAGACTGATATCATGTCTCCCCTAGTCCTTCTTTTCATTAAACTAGACCTACCCAGTTCCTGCAACCATTCTTCATGTTTTAGTCTCCAGTCTCCTAATCATCTTTGTTGCTCTTCTCTGCACTCTTTCTAGAGTCTCTCCACATCTTTTTTACATCATGGCGACCAAAACTGGACGCAGGATCCCAAGTGGGGATATAGTGCGGCTTATAAAGTGGTATTAACCCTTCACGTGATCTTGATTCTATCCCTCTGTTGATGCAGCCTAGAACTATGTTGGCTTTTTGGGCAGCTGCTGCCCACGGCTGGCTCCTATTTAAATGGTTGTCCACTAGGACTCCAAGACCCCTCTCACAATTACTACTATTGAGCAAGGTACCACCTATACTGTACCTGTGCATTTTGTTTTCCTTGCCTAACTGTAGAACCTTACCTGGGTATCTTACCAGTGATGGTGGATATTTTATTCAACCAATCCCAAATAGGAAGATTTCCCTGGTTAGGTCAATTAACCAGGGGTTCCACCAACCACTAACTTCCCACCCTGACCCAGTTATGCCTCTTGTGCTGAACGGCTCTTTTGAGTCAGCAGCCAATTGAAGGAAAGTGTCGACAGCCTCCTTAATGGCAGTCACAATCGGATAAAATTAAGCCGCCCCCGGGGCTGTGCTTTACTGCAGCTTTGCTAAAAGCGGAGGTGGTTGAAAAGGGGGGGGGGGGGACACAGCATCAGATCTTGCATAATCACCAGAGTTAAAACACAGCAAGAACAATTATGATGCTTGGATCCTGAACCCCTCTCTCATCCCAAAGGGGATTGACTCTGCCCCATACCTCCTAGCAGAAGGGACGTGCTGTGTCCCCATTTCCCCCCCCCTTTAAGAATTCCATCTTGTTGTGGCCCACCGGCGGTCAGCGAAGCTGGCAGCAGAGTCGGACAGTGGGGAGGTTGGAGAGGAACATGGGCCAGTCTTGGGGGTTGAGGAAAACTCAGACGAGGGCTCTGCGTCGGAGGCAGAGAGGGAGCTAGGCAGCAGTGAGGCAGAAGAACAGCTGGAGCCTGTTCCCAGTGTGCGCATGTGCAGAGCTGACAGAAGACAAGAACAACTGAGAAAGCAGGGACAGCTTGAGAGTAAAGACACACTTTGGAGGTGATTGGCCCCTCCTATAGGAAACAAAAGAGGAGCGAATGGGGAGGGGGCTTTTTGCAGGAAACAATTCATTCATTTGGTTATTTCAAGAGTGGAAAGTTCTGTTTGTGGCTATAAGAGACTCTGTGCCAAGTTTTGTCTTGCCCAAGTTTTGCATTTGGAAACTATCGTAGTTATTTGGCAGCTCTCCAAACGAGATAAGGTTCGTGTTGATAAACATTCCTTTGTTTGCTAAGCCTTGCGGACTGGAAAGGAACTGAGAGTCGCTTTTGCCGGGACTCTGCTTCTTGCTTTTTAAGGAAGCCTGGGTCAGGACACATCTGGCGGGGTCTAGGAGAAGAGACTTTCCTGCCGTAACTCCTACCCTCTAGAACAGGGGTCCCCAACCTTGGCAGCTTGAAGCCTGGTGAGACTTGAACTACTGGCAGTCGGCAGAATTATCCTGAAACACTGCATCCTAACCATGCATTACTACAGCTCTTCTTTAGCAGGTTCACACTAAAATTAAAAAGCCAAAATGTTGAATGTGCAAAACTCAGCATTAGATCCCCGGCCTCTCAACTCAAAACTAGAAACGCGCCACATGCCTAAAACTGGGAGTTATAGATGCGATTCGCTGGTCCTAAGATCTCTTACTTGGAAGCAGAGAGCTTTTTAGAATAGAATAGAATAACAGAGTTGGAAGGGACCTTGGAGGTCTTCTAGTTTAACCCGCTGCTTAGGCAGGAAACCCCACTTCAGACAAATGGATATCCAACACCTTCTTAAAAACTTCCAGTGTTGGAGAATTTGCAACTGGAGGCAAGTTATTCCACTGATTCATTGTTCTAACTGTCAGGAAAATTCTCCTTAGTTCTAGGTTGCTTCTCTCTTTGATTAATTCCCACCCATTGCTTTTTGTTCGGCCTTCAGGGGGCTTTGGAGAATAGCTTGATTCCCTCTTCTTTGGGACAGCCCCTGAGATTTTGGGAATACGGCTATTGTGTCTCCCCGAGTCCTTCTTTTATAGCAATAGCAATAGCAGTTAGACTTATATACCGCTTCATAGGGCTTTCAGCCCTCTCTAAGCAGTTTACAGAGTCAGCATATCGCCCCCAACAATCCGGGTCCTCATTTCACCCACCTCGGAAGGATGGAAGGCTGAGTCAACCTTGAGCCGGTGAGATTTGAACCGCTGAACTGCAGATAGAAGTCAGCTGAAGTGGCCTGCAGTAATGCACCCTAACCCTAATTTCCGCTCTCCAGAACCTGTCAGAATCTGCTGGATTTCACCCTGGTTTGGCCTCATCTTAAGACCTTTCTTGCCACAGCTTTTAAGTGAATCACCGCAGCTGGTAAGTTAGGAATCTGGTTGTTATGTGAATCTAGTTTCCCCCCTCTTGACTTGGAGGATGGAAGGCTGAGTCAACCTTGAGCCGGTGAGATTAGAACCACCGAACTGCAGATAACAGTCAGCTGAAGTGGCCTGCAGTACTGCACCCCAACCACTGCGCCACCTCGGCTCTTTTCCCTGCAAGCATCTCCAGCTATTAACCAGAAACAAGATTCTGGAGATTTTTCAATGGATTCCGTTGAAAAAGAAAAAAGGCAAAAAAAAGAGAGAAAGGTTTTGGCTTCAATTTTTTTTTTTGTTTTAATATAAAAATTCACCGAGGTACAAAAATGCTAAAGTGTGACAAATTCTTTCAAAATACTGAGATCAACCTGCCCGTGACACAGCAGTCGTAGAAAACAAAACAAAAAGAACCACGCCCAAATCCGGATTACGAAGCAGCGAAATGGACACACTTCACATCCCAGACCACTCGGGAGGGATGGTCCCTCACCTCCACAGGTGATGAATTACTCTCGATGGACGAGGACAAACAGGCCCAGGAGGAAAAGGACCGTGTACTGGTGGAAAGAGCAAGACAGAAATATTTGGAGTGATTTCCAGAATGGTTTCAAATGGTTTCAAATACAATGCAGGAATTTTAAAGGTAAACGTTCCCCTCGCACATGTGTGCTAGTCGTTCCCGACTCTAGGGGGCAGTGCTCATCTCCGTTTCAAAGCCGAAGAGCCAGCGCTGTCCGAAGACGTCTCCGTGGTCATGTGGCCGGCATGACTAAACACCGAAGGAACACGGAACGCTGTTCCCTTCCCACCAAAGGTGGTTCCTATTTTTCTACTTGCATTTTTGTACGTGCTTTCGAACTGCTAGGTTGGCAGAAGCTGGGACAAGTCACGGGAGCTCACTCCGTTACGCGGAAATAGGGATTCGAACCACCGACTTTTCTGATTGACTAGCTCAACGTCTAAGCCACTGCGCCCCATTAGGAGTTTTACAGTGATTCCAATCCCAATTTAGGCATGAAATCCAAATCATAAAACACCCCAAAATGGCACAGTCTTCAGCCTACGTTTCCCAGGTCTGGCGGATGGTTCACATCCTTCAGTACGCTTCCTTTACATCTTTTACTCAAGATTTCTAGAATAAGCTCTCAGAGGTTGGATTCAGCACACTGCTAATGCCTAACTAATTTGCGAACTTGAATGCATGGTAATGCTAAGATGAAAGGAAAGGAAACCAAGAGAGGATTTGTCAGATAAAGGTGAAGGTTCCCTTCGCACATCTGTGCCAGTTGTTCCCGACTCTAGGGGGCGGTGCTCATCTCTGTTTCAAAGCTGAAGAGCCAGAGCTGTCCGAAGACGTCTCCGTGGTCATGTGGCCGGCATGACTCAACGCCGAAGGCGCACGGAATGCTGCTACCTTCCCATCAAAGGTGGCTCCTATTTTTCTACTTGCATTTTTTATGTGTTTTCAAACTGCTAGGTTGGCAGAAGCTGGGACAAGCAACGGGAGCTCACACCATTACACGGTGCTAGGGATTCGAACCGCTGAGCAGCCGACCTTTCTGATCGACAAGCTCAGCGTCTTAGCCACTGAGCCACTGCGCCCCCTTGTGTTAGAATACACTTTACTAAATCAAGTTGATTTGAAGCTGCATTTTTGGTAACCAGTTAAGCTTAGTGCATGTTATATCGGATTTCCATTTTATTTTGGAGTGATGGTTTAACTTTTTTTTATGACTCAGTGTCTTGGACGACTTGAGAAGATTGAGTCAATAACACAACAAGGCAAGCTTATTGTGTGTAGGCAATCCTAATATTGGATACCCAACTGAATTATGAATACCCAATTGAATATTGTCAGTTTATCCATCCATTGATGATGAAGAGGATGGACCCGACGCAGTGGGTTGCTTCAACACAGCAAAAGGAACCTACCTTAAATTTAGGGTAATCGTTCATTAGGATGGTTACTATTCCAATGTATGGCACAAACCTGAAACAGAAAGAACAAGCCATCCACTTTAGAAGCTATACTGGCTGAAATAATAAAAGTCTTTGGAGATTCTCCGTCATCCAGGTCAGGGTTGTCCCAAAGATGGTTTTTTCAGGAGGCAACTGGACTTTTCTTCTCATCCAAGAAGTTTCTTCGCCTCCGACTGAATGGTATATACATATATATACCTATATGTATTATGTCACAACCCCTGGTATGCCCAAATATGGGAGGGAGCATACTGCTTCCCTTTTCTGTCTATCGGCTCACTCTGGGAGCCATCCAGGCAGAAAGCCATTTTTTTATGTTGCCTTGTTACATTTGTGTTGTTGTTATTTATCAGCACAATTTCAATATCTATCTATATATATCTATCTATATATATGTATGTATGTACGTATGTATGTATATGTATATCTATATATCTATATATATGTGTGTGTGTGTATGTGTATGTATGTGTGTTTGTGTGTGTATGTGTATGTATATGTGTATGTATATGTGTATATGTATGTATGTGTATGTGTGTGTGTGTGTGTGTGTATATATATATATATACACATACATACATACATACATACATACATACATACATACATACACACACATACACACATACATACATTAGATTTTTTACAGGTTCAAATCCCAGTAAGGGTATGGCTAGCTGATGAGAGCTAAATAGCTTGAAATAGATCTATACTAGTCTCCCTTTATTTATTTATCAGCACAAATAAAAAAACACAAACATACATACATATATATACATATATATACACACACACACACACACACACACACACACACACACACACACACACACACATATATATATATATATATATATATATATATATATATATATATATATATATATATAAAGGATTTATATTCCTTGCAGACAGCTGGTCATTTGCATCCTTTTAGAGAGTCGTTGAGACCACTTGGAGGTTTGTCTGTGTCACCCCGAGGAAATCCTTCCATTCCCCCCCCCCCCCCCCAAATCCAGCCAGAGTTGACAAACCTTCTTGGATGAGAAGCGAAACTTACAGATTGTACAGTTACAGAGACTAATTTGATTCTGAATTTAACAACGGCAGCAAGACTGTTGGTGGCGCAGTACCGGAAGAAAGAATTGCCTACTATTCAAGAGTGGACGTTAAAAGTAACAAACTTAGCAGAGATGGCTAAAATATCAGCATATCTCAAGGACCATTCAGATGAGAAATACAAGTTGGAATGGAGAAGATGGATTGATTATATTCAAAATAAATATGGGACTAAGAAATTTCAGTTAGCTTATGAATGAACAAGGAATGTTAAAATTTATTTAAAAGTTAGCTTTACATAAGGGGAGTTAAAGTACAAGTGAAGGTACGAGGCTAAAAAGTTAGTTAATTTTAGTGTATGATTGTTAAATGTTTATACCCTTTATTTGCTCTAGGAAGTTTTTGGGGGGGAAGGGATGTGGGATTGGGGAGGAGCGGGGGGAAGGGGAAAGGTATACAATTGTAAAACTTATTAAAACTTTTTAATAAAAAAAAAGTTTTTCAAAAGTTGCCTTAAAAAAAAAAAGACGCCTTTGGGAAAACAGGAAGGTGGTAACCAACTGCGGGGACAGGGCTGAACTCTTGTGAGGGAGAGCTTATGCCAGGAAGGAATGCCCATTTTACGATGCCCCCGCCAGCTGGCTGGCACCCTGACTCACCCCCTTGCTCTCCCAACCACATCTTTCTTCTCCAACCAATGTTGTCCTTGTTTGTACAAGCCTCGATCGTCGACTGCGTTATTGTCGCCTTTGGTCAAAAACTTGATGTCGCCGTTTTGTCTGCCAGAGGGAGGAAGAGCACAATTAATGAGGGGGCAAAACAGAATTGCAACCACGTCATGTGGAGGAACAGAGATGCCAAGTGAATGCGTTGCCTTACATCAGTGGGCAGGCTGAAGCTTTTAATCCTGGAGTCCTACGGGATTGGGCGGCATATAAGTTTATTAAATAATAATAAATAATAAAAACTGGCTTCTTCCTCCGAGTATCGTTTGGGGGGCGGGGGTTACAAGAGTGTGGGTGCCTAACCTCTTGGGCACTATTTTAGGCTCCTGGGCCCAGAGACCTACCCTCAAAAGAAGCTATAGAGCACTGCACACCAAAACAACTAGACACAAGAACAGTTTTTTTCCCCCCCGAATGCCATCACTCTGCTAAACAAATAATTCCCTCAACACTGTCAAACTATTTACTAAGCCTGCACTACTATTACTATTAGTCGTCTCATCGTTCCTATCACCCATCTCCTCCTGCTTATGACTGCAGGACTGTAACCTTCTTGCTTGTATCCTTACGATTTATATTGATTGTTTTCTAGTATGATTTGATTGCTTATTGGTACCCTGTGACTATCATTAAGTGTTGCACCTTATGATTCATGACGAATGTATCTTTTATATAAACTGGGAGCATGTGCACCAAAGACACATTCCTTGTGTCTCCAATCACACTTGGCCAATAAAGAATTCTTTCTTTCTTATCTTCTTTCTATCTATCTATCTATCTATCTATCTATCTATCTATCTATCTATCTATCTATCTATCATCTATCTATCTATCATCTATCTATCTATGAATGATTGTAAACATTTGGCAAATCTGGTCTAAGTTTAGCACCTGTTCCCTTCCTCAAATACCATCATTCATGCCAGTTTTCCCCACATTATTTCCAAACTGCATTAACTGCGTTCAGATGTAACCTTCCTTAATCTTCCCCTCTCATCCACCAAGGATGATGGAAGGATCCTTGTTTAACCGAATCGGACTCTGTAGCAGACTCTGGTCTGTACTGCCCCCCCCTAACAAGGTTCCACAGGTGGACAAATTGTGCTTTGTTTACAAATCTTGTCTGGAGGGGCCCATTTAAACCACATTTTGCTGGTTCAGGCAAAACACAGCTTCCTCCGTGCAAAGCACGATCAGAAGTATGAATAGCAAGAGAGAAGAAATGGATGAGGATAGAACCCGTCTCCAATCCTTCATGCCAGGAGTGGCAACCTTAAAGACTCAAAGAGCCACAAAGGTCCTAACCAGAAGCCCCCCATTCAATTCTGGAGCAAACCAGAAATCTGTTTCCCCCATCATAGAGTCTCCTCCTAGCGCAGCATCCTTTTTCCTCTGCTGACCGGAAGTCTGGTTCCCCCACCCTAGAGTCTCCTCCTAGTGCAGCATCCTTTTTCCTCTCTTGACCGGAAGTCTGGTGGTCCCCCCCCCCCCCCCTAGAGTGTCCTCCTAGCGTGGCGTCCTTTTTCTTCTACCTATCAATTGTGGAACTGACCGGAAAACCTGCCCCTTGCCATAGAGTATCCTCCTGGCGCTCTGAGCTTTCCCCCCCATCTCAACCGGAAGCTTTTCTCAAAATTGTGGCGCCAACCGGCGACAGGGAGCCACAGCAGAGGGATGAAAGATCCACATGCGGCTCCGGAGCTGTGGGTTGCTAACCCCTGCTCCACGCCATCGCAAAGACTGGAATAGGGACAGCGCTTGTGAAAGGACACAGTGAAAATGGACACAGCAATAGACGCCCGCGACTATCAACAGCCAGAGGCCGCAACGTACTTTTCATGGATTTTCAGGACCCGGTGCACGATTGGGATTTCCCTTCCTTCTATCCTAAAGACCACGATCTCCCCCACTCTGATTGGCTCTTCAATGCGGTTGGTCAAGAACAGGAGATCTCCTCTGTGAAAGGCCGGCTCCATGCTCCCGCTGGAAGATGAAAGCATCAAGAGCAGTAGAGAGGGGAAAGGAGAGAGATTATGACGTACAACATTATGCATTTAAAAGAGACTATAAATGTATGATTAAGAGAATATTGGTTATAATCAGGGTGTATAAAACTATATATATACTCAAAAAGGACTGGATACATCCAGTACAGTGCCTATGCAGAGCCAAGGTGGCGCAGTGGTTAAATGCAGCACTGCAGGCTACTTCAGCTGACTGCAGTTCTGCAGTTCGGCTGTTCAAATCTCACCGGCTTAGGGTTGACTCAGCCTTCCATCCTTCCGAGGTGGGTAAAATGAGGACCCGGATTGTTGGGGGCGATATGCTGACTCTGTAAACCGCTTAGAGAGGGCTGAAAGCCCTATGAAGCAGTACATAAGTCTATCTGCTATTGCTATCCTAACTCTCCTCCCCAGGCACAGCTAATATGCTCAGGTATTGGAACAGCAAAGAATATCCTTGAGGTTGAGCAGATATGTTCTAGTTACTCTCTCTGAATTTGCTTGCTTCCCTGCACCCAGGAAGCAATACTAATTTATCCTTGGTGAAATAATTAATAATTCAAATCTCACCGGCTTAGGGTTGACTCAGCCTTCCAGCCTTCCATCCTTCCGAGGTGGGTAAAATGAGGACCCGGATTGTTGTTGGGGGCGATATGCTGACTCTGTAAACCGCTTAGAGAGGGTTGAAAGCCCTATGAAGCGGTATATAAGTCCAACTGCTATTGCTATTGCTATGCAAAACTGGAAATGTGATGTATTATGAAGAAAAATGTACAATAATGCTTAAGGCATCTACTTTAAACTTCCGATTTCCCTTTCCAATGCACCAAATTTATCGGCCCCCTGCCTTAAAGAGCAGCTTTCCCCTATTTCAGCCGTGTTGAACCCTTACCAGGAGTCATAATGGGAGTTTCCCCCTCCCTCCAAGAAATGGGAATCCCAAGTCTCAAAAAATTGGGACCACAGAGTGCTTTAGGGGGACCTCTTGCATGGAGACGCTGAGAGATTTAAAAGTGCAGATAGCAATAGCAGTTATAGCAAGACCTCCAAGGGACTTTGGAGGTCTTCTAGTCCAGCCCCTTGCTGAAGCAGGAGACCCTATACCATTTCAGACAAGTGGCTGCCCAATCTTTTCTTGAAAATCTCCAGTGATGGAGAAGGAAGGAAGGAAGGATAACTGAGTTGGAAGGGACCTTGGAGGTCTTCTAATGCAGCCCCATGCTCAAGCAGGAGACCCTATACCATTTCAGACAAGTGGCTGCCCAATCTTTTCTTGAAAGTCTCCAGTGATGGAGAAGGAAGGAAGGAAGGAAGGAAGGAAGGAAGAATAACTGAGTTGGAAAGGACCTTGGAGGTCTTCTAGTCCAACCCCTTGCTGAAGCAGCAGACCCTATACCATTTCAGCTAAGTGGCTGCCCAATCTTTTCTTGAAAATCTCCAGTGATGGAGAAGGAATAGCAATAGCAATAGCAGTTAGACGTATATACCGCTTTATAGGGCTTTCAGCCCTCTCTAAGCAGTTTACAGTCAGCATATTGCCCCCAACAATCCGGGTCCTCATTTTACCCACCTTGGAAGGATGGAAGGCTGAGTCAACCCTGATCCGATGAGATTTGAACAGCCGAACTGCCGAACTGCAGTCAGCTGAAGTAGCCTACAGTGCTGCATTTAACCACTGCGCCACCTCGGCTCTATGGACTGTAGGAGTTGGGAGACACACTAGTAAGTTACCCCGTGGGTCCATTTACTAGGGGAGTTAAGACGAGAAGGCTGCCTTCTGGTTTTCCGGCACAGATGAGTGTAGCCCACTCGGTAACCGTAGGTGCCAAGTTGTAGCACACGCATGGTGTCTTGCTGCCTTCCTCGCCAGCTGCCTTCCCTAACAGATGGAAGAGTTTCGCTTGCTCATTTTGTACCCGGCAACAGCTCCTGTGCGTTTTAAAGAAACGCTTTCTTTGCTATTCTTCCCCATCTGTTTTCTCTCTGATATCATGTCAACTCAGTTGCAGGGTAAAGGAGGACCTTATCTTTTCGTTTCGGTTAAAAAAAAAGGGGGGGGGTAGAGGGGGGAGTGTGGAGCTTTGCGCTGAATTCACATAGGTTTTTTTTTTAGAGGATATAAAGTGGAAGGTATTTGTATCGCTGTCCGTAGAAGGGAAGCAGATGCTTCAAAGGCAGCTGTCTACAGATGTTCTGGCTCAGAATTGCGTGGAAAACAATCAACTTTGCATCGATTATTCAAACTATAACACAGGTAGTCCCCGACTTACAATCTTTCCACCCCCCAAAGTTTTTTTTAATTTTTTTTAAGCGGTTTACAGATTTTTAGCAAATTGAGTCAGCAAATTGCCCCCACAGTCTGGGTCCTCATTTCACCTCGGTTCGCCCACATAACACCTATCCTCCGCGAGCTGCGCTGGCTACCTGTTGATCTCCGTGTGCGCTTCAAGGTGCTTCTTACCACCCACAAAGCCCTTCATGGTAGTGGATCTGGGTACTTGAGAGACCGCCTTCTGCCAATTACCTCCTCGAGACCCATTAGATCTCATAGATTAGGCCTCCTCCGAGTGCCATCTGCCAGCCAGTGCCGGCTGGCCACTACGCGGAGGAGAGCCTTTTCAGTAGCAGCTCCGACCCTTTGGAACGATCTCCCCCGTGGAGATTCGTACCCTCACCAACCTTCAGACCTTCCGCGCAGCCCTCAAGAGCTGGCTATCCCGTCAGGCCTGGGGGTAAAGATTATAATTCGCCCCCACCCGAATGCTGAATGAATGTTGTTTATTCTTTTAATTACATGTTATGTTATATGTCATTGTATGTATTCCCTCCCATATAAGTTGTTAGCCGCCCTGAGTCCCCTCAGGGAAAAGGGCGGCCTATAAATAAACTTATTCTATTCTAATCTCACCCACCGTAGGATGGGCTGAACCCGAGATGACCAGAAATCTTTTTTTTTTTTACCTCAGGACAACGACGATGGGACTCTCGCTGCCCGTCGCCACCATCAACCCCTTCCAGATCATCAGCGCAGAGGAAACGATCATCCCAAAGTTCAGAACCTGGTAGTACAGCTGCGAAAGGGGTGAGGGGGAGAAGGATTATGATGGGCATTCAAGTCAGGTCTTTGCAAAACATAAAAGATCCCCCATGAAACATAGGAAGAACGGTTGCTGGAATTGGGTATGCCTAGTTTAATGAAAAGAAGGACCAGGGGAGACATGATAGCAGTCTTCCAATATCTCAGGGGCTGCCCCAAAGAAGAGGGAGTCAAGCTATTCTCCAAGGCACCTGAGGGAAGGACAAGAAGCAATGGGTGAAACTCATCAAGGAGAGAAGCAACCTAGAACTAAGGAGAAATGTCCTGAAAGTTAAAACAATTAATCAGTGGAACAACTTGCTCCAGAAGTTGTGAATGCTCCAACACTGGAAGTCTTTAAAAAGATGTTGGATAGCCATTTGTTAGCGTTGGGTTTCCTGCCTAAGCAGGGGGTTGGACTAGAAGACCTCCAAGGTCCCTTCCAACTCTGTTATTCTATTTTATTTCTAATGGCGCTCTTCTTTTGAGTGTATTTTGAAAGGCAATGCCCCCCCCCCTTTCCAAATGGGAAGCCATCATTTAGAAGTCTTGCTACAGTCCAAAGTACCTATTAGGGACTTTATTTTAGTAGATTTCTTAAGTATAGCTAGAAACCAGGTGAGTTCTAGTCCCACGTAGGCATGAAAGTCGGCTGGGCGACTTTGAGCCAGCCCTCTCTCTCAGCCCAACCCACCTCACATGGTTGTTGTTTTTAATGAGGAAAAGAGATGGCCCAAGCATTAGAAAAGTATGCTCACCACCTTGAATCAGACATGTGGGGTTAAAGAAAAGGTAAATATTTGGTTTCTGCTATTTGTCTCCTTCCCATCCAGGATCACCAGTGTGCCTGTTCTTTCTGCTGCGCGAGTCAAGCTCCTTGGTAGGACTCACAGATAAATTAACCGTAATATATTGTTCCTTTTTTATATATAACTCAAGGGGAGGAACGTACTGAATGGCTGTGCTTTACTGTCAAATTGCAAGACGGGAAGCAACAGATGGAAACTAATCAAAAAGAGAAGCAACCTAGGGGAGGCTGGGATCCGTAGTCCAGCCCTCCCGGAAGGAGGCTGGGAAGGATGGGATCTTGTAGTCCAGCCCTCCTGGAAGGAGGCTGGGAAGGATGGGATCTGTAGTCCAGACTTCTTGGAAGGAGGCTGGGATCTGTAGGCCAGCCCTTCTGCAAGGCAGCTGGGGAGGCTGGGATCTGTAGTCTAGCCCTCCCGGAAGGAGGCTGGGAAGGATGGGATCTTGTAGTCCAGCCCTCTTGGAAGGAGGCTGGGATCTGTAGTCCAGCCCTTCTGAAAGGCGGCTGGGGAGGATGGGATCTTGTAGTCCAGCCCTCCTGGAAGGAGGCTGGGATCTGTAGGCCAGCCCTTCTGCAAGGCAGCTGGGGAGGCTGGGATCTGTAGTCTAGCCCTCCCGGAAGGAGGCTGGGAAGGATGGGATCTTGTAGTCCAGCCCTCCTGGAAGGAGGCTGGGATCTGTAGTTCAGCCCTCCTGGAAGGAGGCTGGGGAGGGTAGGATCTGTAGTCCAGCCTTCTTGGAAGGAGGCTGGGATCTGTAGTCCAGCCCTTCTGAAAGGCGGCTGGGGAGGATGGGATCTGTAGCCTAGCCCTCCTGGAGGGAGGCTGGGCTGTTCTTGCAGCAGAAGGGGAGGGGGAGAAGTCCCACCTGGTCACGTGACGTACCCAGCATGCACCCCGGTTTTACACACTCAACGGGCGGGGGCGGGTCCAGCAGCCCCTTCCCGCGTGGGGACCGCTCACGGCACTCCCGCAGCCGCCCCCGCAGCGGAGAGCCAGTTTTCTTCGCCGACCGCCGCGCCCTTTCCCCCTCCTCCCGGCGCCCCCGCGGACCTGCCGCTTATTCATCCGCCGAACATCGTCCAGAAAGTCCAGCGACAGCATCCCGGCGGTCGAGGTGGCTGCAGCCGGGAGACCCGACCGTCTCACACTTCCGCTTCCGGCCGCCGACACTAATATCCGGCCAAAGCTGCCGGGCGTGTGGGGGGAGAGAGGGAACTTAGATCTCGAGGCCCGCCTAGACCGGCCCGAACGAGTTGCCTTGAGGCCGGTGGGGGTATACGTCACTTCCGGTTCTGCACGAGGAGTAGAGCGTGAGCGGGGGAGGAAAGAGCGGCTTTTTTTTTGCCGAGGAGGGCTTGATGCGAAGTCCTCCCGGGTATTTTTGTTTTTTTGTTTTGCCTTTTATCTGAAAATCGGATTTCAGATGAAAAGCGGGGAGGGGGGGATCTTTTTCTATTGCATATGTCTAGGCGGACCTGGCGTGCCTTGTGGCAATGCAATAACATTCCCTTGCAAATTCTTAATGAATCCAGTTCAAGTGTCTTTTAAGTGAAAACTGGAAATCTCCTTTTGAACAATGGATGGAATCTTGGTGACTTTAGGAGAGAGGTGTCCAAACTTGGGAACTTTAAGACTTGTGGACTTCAACTCACAGAATTCCCCAGCCAGAAATTGAAGTCCACAAGTCTTAAAAGTTCCCAAGTTTGGACGCTCCTGCTTTAGGAAGAGCCTTTTTTTAAAAGTTAAAATTGTTAATTAGAATTGAAGAGTAGGCTGCCACTGCCTTTCTCAACAGAGGTGTGTTGAGAAAAAACTTTGGGAACACTACCTCTTGGTGATTGGCCCAAAAGAAGTCCAAATGAAGGACTAGGGGAGACATGATAGCAGTCTCCCGATATCTTAGGGGCTGCCCCAAAGAAGGAGTCAAAGCTATTCTCCAAAACTCCCGAGGGCAGGACAAGAAGCAATGGGTGGAAACTAATCAAGGAGAGAAGCAACTTAGAACCTAGGAGAAACTTCCTGAGAGTTAGAACAATTAATCAATGGAACAACTTGCCTCCAGAAGTTGTGAATGCTCCAACACTGGAAGTTTTAAAGATGTTGGAGAACCATTTTGTCTGAAGTGGTGTAGGGTTTCCTGCCTAAGCAGGGGGTTTGACTAGAAGACCTCCAAGGTCCCTTCCAACTCTGTTATTCTATTCTAATCATGGACTAAAATTCCCAGAATTTCCCATCCAGCCATGTCTAGAGCTGGTGAAAATTTGATTGGCAAACAATTTTGCCGGCATTTCGAGCTGAGGAACCTTGTACTGTAATTATTAGAAGGGTTCCTTTTTAAAATGTTCTCTTTCACTTAATGCTTTTGATTGAAAGGATGAGTCCCTCTCCTCCCTCCAGATCCAGGCCTGATCTTGTGCAGTAGGCTTTTCCTTCCAGCGGCAGAATCTTATCTGACTGCTACCAGGTGCTAACCTTGAGATTATTGTGCAGAGGTCTTTCAGCAATTAGTCACTTAAGGGTGGATCCGGTCTTTGTGCCTGACACAACCTGGTATTAAAAGATGACCAGTCCTGTGGTTATTGTCCCAATCTTCATGCTTCAGCAATATTTAACACCCTTATGCAAATGTAATCAGTTGATAGATCGCCCAGTAATATTCTCTTGAAGTTCGCACCCACCCCTCTGCTAGAAAAATGAAATATCCTAGGAAATATTGAAAAGGCAGAGTGTTATATTTCCCTAGATGAGGTGGAGAAACATGTTTTTTTTAAAGGCAGGAAGCAGACTCACTTTAATAGCCCCCAGCCTCCTCAATAGCACACAGCAAGATGTCTACACTTAAGAGATAAAAGAGACAGCTAGGTCTATTCGTAGGCAAATGCCCTCACCCAAAATTCAACAAAAGTAGGATTAGCCCTCTACCCATCTCATCAGCCCTGCTTTAAGCACTGAAATCAAGTTAGTCTACAGCAGTGTTTTTCAACCACTGTGCCGCGGCACACTAGTGTGCCATGATATAGTGTAAGGTGTGCCGTGGGAAAAACACCTTATATATAGTCAATATAGGTACAGAGTTAATTTTTTTTAACATTTTCTAATGGTGGTGTGCCTCGTGATTTTTTTCATGAAAAAAGTGTGCCTTTGCACAAAAAAGGTTGAAAAACACTGGTCTACAGTATTTGAGGCTCCGCTAGGAATGTCCAGCATGGGGTCTGAAGGATCAACGTTTTGGGAGAGAGCTGCAAAGTCAGAGAAGGGAGTTTGGAAGCCACTCCATTAATTAGATGGTTTTATTTGAAATACTTTGAAGTAAACATTATAGCAAGGCACAGATGCCACTGCAGATTAAATAGATATGTGATGGCTTGGGAGGAATGTCCTCCCTGGCCCCCCCCTGCTATTGTTAAACTATAGCTAGGCTAACTTGTAAAACATTCCCTAGACTAAAATGTACACGGTATCAAAAAATACAAAGGGTTTTTATCAAAACACGTCCGGACGAGAAAGTGAGCAATTCAAATGGCCGTAATATGATAAATAGGGTCAATTTTTTTTCTCCTTTTTTAAATTATTTATAGTAAACAATGAGCAAGGGGTATCCGACTTTGAAACATAACAACCGTTGTTAAAACGAAACAAACAAAAAAGTAAATATTATACGAAGCGTGAGGAAAAGCACGCAGGGTGGTAGTGGTGGTGGGGGGTTAGTGGGGCGGAAGCCACAAATGGGGGGAATGAGTCAGGGTTAAAGGGAGGAAAGCAATCTCCAATCGATAGGGGGGCAACCGAGAAACACCCCACTCCCCCCTCCAAACAAAACCTGGGAAGGGTGTGCTTTGGAAGAGCAGGTGTATTTGAGGAAGGGTCAGGTTGAGGCTGTGATCCCCCCACTCCTCATGGAATAAACTTCATCATAAATCCAAAATCTGGCGATTCGTGAATTGACAAGTAGAGGGGATTCTCAAGGGCAGGGGTGAGCCACTATGACGATGTTACGACCTGTGGACTTCAACTCCCAGAATTCCTGAGCCAGCCATGGTGGCTGGCTCAGGAATTCTGGGAGTTGAAGTCCACAGGTCCTAACATCACCAAAGGCACTCATCCCTGATCGAGAGACTTCTGGCTTCCTTTATCCTGCAATTTTTTTGCAGGGAGTGAAAAAACAAAACTCCGGAGATCATATTAGAAGGAAAATAAACCAAGCCAATCTGCCTCTCTCCCGGCCCTCGGTAGCTTTCAACCAGGACTGGGAGCAGCTCCGATCGTTGATAATTGACGCTGCTCCCCAATCTGAGAAAGGGGTGTGGGTGTGCTAACCATGGAAGAGATTGCCCAAAGATGCAGAAGTGGAAGCTTCACTTTTTTTTTTTTTTTGCATTCTGATTCTTTCTTAACAATAGATGTCAATCTTTATACCTGGACAGGTTTTTTTTAAATACCTGTGCCTCCAACTTTTACGAGAGAGGTGAGAGAGAAAAGGGGGTCTTTTAATCCACGGCCAGGTGTGATCAATACTTCGAGGCATGTGTGTAAGGAGGCGGCAAATCCTTAAGTGGATACACAACTGAGTTTCCCCTGCAACAGAGAGGAAGCAGGGCGCCCCCCCACCCCCTTGTAATGAAATGAAAAAAAAAAACACCTGCTACTGCATAGTGCTGGAAATGTGTCTTCTAGGAATGAAGGCAGGTTTCATTAGCAGAGTGTCTGAAAGGTAATTTTTCAGGCTGGGGAGGGGGGGGCATTTTTGTTTTGAAAGGGGGGGGAAACGTGAGTGAGTGGCGTTGTGGCAGGAAACTTCCTGGCATCCTGGGGCTAAGGGAGTGAGGGTGGGGGTGGAAGGTGGAGAAAGGACTGTATTTGTAATTAAAAATCGGAGCGAATAGGCCACAAGTCTCGGGCAGCAGGTGAATGCTTCGTTTTTTTTGCCGGGGGGGGGGGGGGGAACGTGCCATGGTTACCCTACATGCCAGTCTTTCTCAATCTTGGCCCCTTTTAAGAGGTGCAGACTTCAACTCCCAGAATTCCCCAACTGGGGAATTCTGGGAGTTGAAGTCCGCACCTCTTAAAAGGGGCCAAGATTGAGAAAGACTGTTCTAATTTCTCTCTCTCTCTCTCTCGTTTCCCCTTCCACTACTCATTTAGTGCCAAGGGAGTTGGTGGCTTTGCCAATTTTCCTTCCTTATGCCCATCAAATGAACAGCCTCCCTCCCTCCTCCAAGCAGGGTTTCTGGGGCAGCTGAGAGGACTCTTAAATAGAGGGAGACTTTGTGGGTTTGTTCTGGGAACTGCTTTTCTCTTTGCTGCAGGGCGCGGGGTCGCGCTCCGAGTCTCTGTCCTTGGAAGGGTCTCCTTTCGCCCTGCTGTGGCTGGTCTCGCTGTTGGCTTCACCCAGTCCGTTCTCTCTCGTTTCCATTTCCGGAATCTTTTTTGCACTCTCTTGTTCTGGCTCTTCTTCCTCCTCCTCCTCCTCCCCTTGTTCTTCTTCCGGATCTTTGACTTTATGAACGATAAAGAGGTGCCTGTTCAGAGACAGGTGCGAAGTGTAACACAAGCCGCAGTGCAGGCACTGGTAAGTGGAACTGTCTGACTTGTGTCGAGGTATGTGATCCAAAAATTCAGTCTCGGTGGCTGTCGCAAAGCCACACTTTGCACATTTCCAGCGGGCTGCCTTCAGTTTCTTTGCTGGTGGATCGTCTGATCCGGTTGCGGCCGCCTCCATCGGACTCGGGCCATCGGCGGTTACTCTCTTTGGAGATTTCGTCTGCAAAACAAAAGCCGCACGGTTAGCGTACCCATCAGCCCACCATCCAAACGATGCCCGCTAAGAGCAATAAGAACATTTGCTCTTCCTCCTCCTCCTCCTCGCACCCCGTTACCAAGCTGTACAGGGCACCCTAAGCCATGGGTGTCAAACCCAAGGCCCATGGGGTCTGGCCTGCGGGGTACTTAGATCTGGCCCATGGCGCTGCCCTGGAAATAGTGAAGGACTGGCCCGCGATGCCTCTGCCAGCAAAAACGGGCTCCTGAGCTCCGTTTTTGGCTGGGACAGCCTCCTGCAGCCATCTGCCAGTGAAAACAGAGCCTGGGAGGACCGCGCTCTGTTTTCACTGGCAGATGGCTGCAGGAGGTTGTCCCGGCCAAAAACGGAGCTCAGGAGCCTGTTTTTGTTGGCAGAGGCATCGTGGGCCACCACAGGCGCCCCCAAGTTGGGAGCCACAAGATGGCCACACCCACCCAGGCCACACTCACCCTGGCCCCCAAGGTCAAACACAACCCTGACGCGGCCCACAGTGAAATTGAGTTTGACACCCCTGTCCTAAACCATAAGAGCAGAATTACAAGTTCCCAAGTGACTCCACTCTGCTCGGTCAATGGATTTAGCCTCTAATGTATTCATCCACAGGTGAGACAGGTGGCAGGAAGGAGACAAGATAAAGAGGGTGTTTTTCTATACGACTTCGTTACAGGTACAGAAGACCCTCTCTCTTTTGATTGACCCCTATTTGTACTTCTGTTGAATGGAAGACAACTTTCAACCGTTTCCTCAATTTTGAAGATAGCAACCAAAATAGGGAAACATTTTGGGTGGGAAGAATCTTTGAATATAATTAATCGAACGATTGTCTCCCAGCGCTTTGCTGGGAAGGTAACCAGAGTCAAATGCAAACAGAATGCCTTCAGGATTAATTTCCTCCAGGCTGTGTTTCTTCGGATCACTGGTTACCACTTGTCAATCTCCAAGGCTTTCCTAGGATTTTCATTTAATTAAAAGATCGATCTAACGCAGGTCTCTTGAAATCAAGCTGCATCTTTTATGCTGGTGATGTCAAATCACAAGGGGTTTCAGACAGCTCTGCGTGAGATGTAATATAGACTTACTTTGGATCTGCCAGGAAACCAATATCTTGGAATGTAGTACTAGGGGATTTTTTTTAAAGCTTAAAAGTTAAGTTACACCCAAATGATTGCAGAAACGGGTACATTTTCATTACAATACAAGAAGTAACTTTGGATAGGGCTGGGCCCTGTCTTCAGGACCCACAAGGGAAAGTATTTTATTTAAAAATAAAATAAATAAAAAACAAATATTTAAAGGCCTGTGGTCTTCTTGCGTGGCACGACAAAACCGCGCTCGACTAAGCCGCGCCCGATTAAACAGCGTCGCTGACGTCATCAACAGGGCGACAACAGCGAGTGTGGAGAAAGAAGGGCGCTTTAAATAGCGCTTTGAAAGCAAGCCGATTCAACTTAAGGTAAGGGTTAGGGTTACGTTAAGGGTTAGGTTTAGGGTTAGGTTAAGGGTTAGGATTAGGTTTAGGGTTAGGTTAAGGGTTAGGTTTAGGGTTAGGTTTAGGATTAGGTTTAGGGGGGGTTAGGTTTAGGTTTAGGGGTTAATTTTAGGTTTAGCGTTTACAGCGTGCTTCTGTCTCCGCGCTGTTGTCACGCTGTTGATGACGTCAGCTACGCGGTTTCGTCAAGCGCGGTTTAGTCGAACACGGTTTTGTGGTGGAACCGTCTTCTTGAAAAGAGAATCAGAGAGCCTCTTCTGGAAGACCGCTTCCAAACAAGAGGGGCAAACTCAAAAGACAGAATGGGAACTATCCCACCTCCATATTTTAACTAAAGCATCTCAGATTACTTTTGTCAAGTCTTTGGATATCTGGGAAACATCTGGATTTTTTATGCCGTGCATGAGGCTCATGTGATTCTCCAGCATCGATGGCTGTGGAAATGTCTGGATTTCGTCTGTGCAATACCTGCAAAATACACAACAACAATCAACAAAAGGTGCCATCAATACAACTGGAGTTCTCAGTCTCACCCTCTGCTACCACATCTTATTTTCACTCTGCAGCCCGCCCACGCCAATTTTAGTTTAGTTTACACACCGTACAACAAAAATTTGCTTTTAATTAGGTGAAAACTGCAGGAACCTTCAAAGTCGGTTTTCACCAGAACTGTGCCAATATGATTATGTCCAATAAAACTATTCTTGGAAGAATCTACCAGCCTTGGAGTTTTGTTTGCTATGGGTCCATTACTTGGGACTCTGACAACTGCATTCTAAACACTGCACCACCAGGGCTCATTAAATTAAGCCGAAAGAGCTGCAGCTCTCATTGAAACAGGGCAAGCGCACACGGAACTAATCATAGTTCCTCCAGAGGTAGCTAGAATGCTTCCGCTACTATGAAAACACAGTAGTATCATCACGGGATCTCTTGGAAAGGAGAACGATCCAAGGTAAATAGCACATGATCCCCCACTCGAACAGGCAGGACCAGGTAAGATCCCGTGATGTGTGCAAGAACATCATTTCTTCCCTCTTGGACTGTTGTGGCCTGCCAGCGACCAGCAGAGCTGGGAGAGATTCAGAGAGTGAGGAGGTTGGGAAGGAACCTGGGCCAGTCCTGGAGTCTGGGGAAGACTCTGATGAGGGCTCTGTGTCGGAGGCAGAGAGGAGGCCAGGGCCGTCTGACAGTTATCAGTTGCCTTCGGAGTCAGACATCAGTGAGGCAGAGGAACAGCTGGAGCCTGTTCCCAGTGTGTGCATGCGCAGAATTGCCAGACGAAGGGAACAGCTAAAGAACAGGGGTCGAATTGGGAGGAAGGCCACAGGTGGATGATGAATGACCCCTCCCAGAGGGCATAAAAGAGGAGCGAAAGGGGAGTGGAGTTTGCAGGAGACCATTAGTTAGCTTAATTGGTTCGTGACTCTCCGAGACTCCTTGCCAAGTTTTGCAGAGATCGGCCTGGCAGCTCTCCAAGCCAGATAAGGTCTGTGACTGTAAATCCTCCTTTGAAAGACTTTGCTAGATGTGAAGGAGCAGAATTCAGAGTCAATTAATAAAAGAGGTTTTTGTTGGGACCAGGAGTTTGTTTCAGGCTCTTGGGAAGCCTCGGTCATAACAGACTCACCAGCAATGGTAGAGTTTCTTTGCTGTGTCGTGATTATTGCGAACGTGTCTGTGCAGACTGTTGGAGGCCCCAAATGACCTCTCGCACTGCCGGCAAGGAAACCTCTTCATGTTCTGCAATGGGATCAGAAGAGTCAGTTTAGAAATCGAAAAACACAAGTTGGAAGGGACCTTAGAGGTCTTCTAGTCCAACCCCCTCCTCAGGCAGGAAACCCTACACCACTTCAGACAAATGCTTGTCCAATCTCTTCTTAAAAACCTCCAGTGTTGCAGCGTTTACAACTTCTGGAGGCAAGTTGTTCCACTGATTAACTGTCAGGAAATTTCTCCTCAGTTCTAAGTTGCTTCTCTCCTTGATTAGTTTCCACCCATTGCTTCTTGTCCTACCTTCAGGGGCTTTGGAGAATAGCTTGACTCCCTCTTCCTTGGGGCAACCCTTGAGATATCGGAAGACTGCTATCATGTCTCCCCTGGTCCTTCTTTTCATTCAACTAGACAGACCCAATTCCAGCAACCATTCTTTCTGTTTTAGCCTCCAGTCCCCTAATCGGCTTACCAAAGCATTATAAAGTGGTATTAATACTTTACGTGGTCCTGATTCCATCCCTCCGTTTATGCAAAGGGATAAAAACTTCTTCAGCTCTGACTGGATGGTGGGCAATGGAAGGATTCATACTCCTTGCAGACAGCTGGTCATTTGCATCCTTTTAGAGAATCCTTGAGGCCACTTGGAGGTTTGTCTATGTCACCCTTCCATTCCCCACCATCCAGTCAGAGCTGAAGAAGCTTCTTGGAGGAGAAGCGAAACGTCTTCAGAGAAAAATCAGAAAATCCAGTGGCCTCTTGAGAAAGCGCTTCTGGGACAACTGAGGACCCAGATTAAATCCCCAAGTGGCCTCAATGACTCTCTGAAAAGGATGCAAATGACCAGCTGTCTGCAAGGAATATAAATCCTTCCATTCCCCACCATCCAGTCAGAGCTGAAGAAGCTTCTTGGATGAGAAGTGAAATCTCTTTCAAAGAAAAGCAAGAAAGTCCAATTGCTTCCTGGGGGAAAAAAGCACCTTGGGATGGCTCAAAAGACATTCAGTATGAGTACCGAAAATAAAAACAAGACTTAATGGTGTATTCTATCATACCATATGAAATAAATAAAATAACCAGGAGAAAGGAGAAGAAATAAAAATAACACTTAATGCTGTTGTCAGGCTGTTCCTTTTGGATAGCAATAGCAGTTAGACTTATATACTGCTTCATAGGGCTTTCAGCCCTCTCTAAGCGGTTTACAGAGTCAGCACATTGCCCCCACAATCTGGGTCCTCATTTGACCCACCTCGGAAGGATGGAACCCTGAGCCAGTGAGATTTGAACAGCCGAACTGCAGAATTGCAGTCTGCTGAAGTAGCCTGCAGTGCTGCATTTAACCACTGCACCACCTCATCTTTGGCCTGCCACACTTCTAGTCTACTGTGCTGTTTCTACAGTGGGGAATTGGGAGGAGGGGATAGTACGGAGTAGAATGTGATGTAGTAGCCAAAGCAAAATTCCTTTCTAGAAAGCCAAGGTCATCCTTTGTCTTGGCACCTCTGCACCTGACCGGAACTGGAGCCAGCATGGCACTGGGAGATTGGATCATGGGATGGACTTGTGGCCGTGGGGGCAAGATCATGAACTTTAACTCGGGTGGGGAAATCTGAGAAGCTTCAGATTCAGGTTTTCCCAGTTGTGCCAGCATGGCTCTCTTAATAAACTTTGAGCAATACTTTGCCTTGGACTCTAGATTTAATTTGGGATGCTATCTGGAATGCTGACAGCTGTATTTGTTAAAATAACATGAATATAACATGAAATAACAGGATAAAATAACTAGAAGGAAGGGGAGGAACACAAGCAGGCATCTTTTCCTCATCCCCATGGCATTGCCAGGGAAGTGAGAAGACGCAACCATATTACAACAAAGGGGAGAAAGTCCAGACGCCCTCCCACGTTTCCGGCAGGCGGTTTACCTTTCCGTGGCTTTTCCTCATGTGGGACACGTAGGTTTCACGATCGGGAAGCCACTGCGAGCACACCTGGCAAGTCCAACTGCCCGTTTTGGCTTTTGGCTTGGATTCCGGGCTGACGCCTTTCGCGGGCAAAGAGCTCGGCTGAGAAGTACCGTTGACGATGGACAGTTCCTTGGAGGTGGGAAGGGCGGGACTGCTCGTGGCGGTCGTCTCAACCTTCGGCCGAGTGCTGGTGAAGTCCTCGGGATTTTCTGGGACTCCGTGGATGCTCTGGTGAAAAGCCAAGCAGTTCGAGCTCAGCTAGCAGGTAGATCCACACGGGAAGGCCAGAGCGTGGAATGAACCCAGCCAGCAACAAATGCCTGAGGAGGTCAGTAGCTCACTCTATTTCTAGATCTACCATCTAGACCAGGTTACCAACTAGAAGATGTGACTTGTCAGCCTCCAGCCCCTCCACCAGCCAACTCAGAGGAGGAGGAGGAGGTTTGGAAGTCAGGGTGAGCGTCAAGGCAACCTGAGAGCTCCGGGGAGGAAGAGGGAATGAAGCTGGCACACACACACACACACACACAGAGGCGGAGCCTGGGGCATCCATCAGCCCTCAGATGGAGAGTCAACAGCTCCCAGGTCTGGAGGTGGCTAATGAGGAAGAGGAGGAACAGCTGGACCCAGTGCCTGACACATGGATGCGCAGAAGGTAGAGGAGAGGAGAGCAGTAGAAATCTATAGGCTGGTCCTTGGGACAGAGAGGGAGGGGAGAGGGAGAGAGAGAACAGAGAGACAGACAGAGAGAGACATAGAGGGTGGGCGGAGCCTGGGCCATCCGTTAGCCCTTAGATGGAGAGTCAACATCCCCGGGGTCCGGAGGTTGCTGATAAGAAGAGGAGGAACAGCTGGGTCTAGTGCCTGATGCATGATTATGCAGAAGGCAGAGGAGGAGAGAGCAGTGGAAATCTATGGGCTGGTCCTTGGGACAGAGAAAGAGAGGGGGGGGAAAAGAGAGAGAGAGAGAGAGAGAGAGAGAGAGAGAGAGAGAGAGAGAGAGAGAGAGAGAGAGAGAGAACAGAGAGACAGACAGAGAGAGAGAGGTTGGGCGGAGCCTGGGCAGCCCAAGAGTTTCAAGGGAGGAGCCTGAAAAGTGGGAACGGCCTTGAGCTACCAACCTTGACATGCTGCATTAACTGCAGCTTCTGCATATACACCAGTTGGCAGTGGGGGCACTTAAACACGCCCACCATCAGCCGGTTGGCGTTTTGCTGGAAGTGATCTTGCAGAAGTCTCTTCTTGTTGAAGACAGTCTCACAGGAACATTTGTAGATCACCCTAGAACGGTCGGGTGTGGAAAAAGAAGAAACCTTCGTGAACGAATGAATTAGGAAAAGCAAATAGGCCGATACTTCAGAGTCCATTGGAGTTGGGCAACCAATGCATTTAAATCATCATCATCATCATTAAAAAAAAAACCATTTAGGCTGGATTTGGCACTTTTATCTATCTGCTGAGTCCTTCCTGGGATAAGCAGACGGTCACAGGCGCACTGGGGGCAATTCTAAAACCCCTGGACAACATTGGCATTGACAAATTCACCATCGGTCAGTTGCAAAAGGCAGCTTTCCTCAGAACAGCTTATACCCTGAGAGGATACCTTTTAACACCATCAAACAACACCTGCTTATCCCAGATCCTTGGACTCAATAGGTACCAAACCTAGTCTAAACATCTGGCTGACTGCGAGACAAACCATAATAATAATTTATGTTAAATAGAGTGCCAATAGTCATAGGATCCAATCACAAAACTTATATTGTCAGCTTTGGAAGCCATATTAACGCTGACATACCTATTTCCCCCAGCAATCTGGGTTCTCGTTTTATCCACCTCGGAAGGAAGGGAGGCTGAGTCAACCTTGAGTCAGTCAGAATTGAACTCCTGGCAGTAGGCAGAATTAGTCTGCAATACTGCATTCTAACCACTGGGAAGGAGAGAAGGAAGGCTGAGTCAACCTTGAGCCATTCAGAATCGAACTCCTGGCAGTGGGCAGAATTAGTCTGCAATACTGCATTCTAACCACTGGGAAGGAGAGAAGGAAGGCTGAGTCAACCTTGAGCCATTCAGAATCGAACTCCTGGCAGTGGGCAGAATTAGTCTGCAATACTGCATTCTAACCACTGGGAAGGAGAGAAGGAAGGCTGAGTCAACCTTGAGCCATTCAGAATTGAACTCCTGGCAGTGGGCAGAGTTAGTCTGTAATACTGCATTCTAACCATTGCGCCACCGTGGCTCAAATGAAGGAGGCAAAAAAACCCTCCAGAACTGCATAATGATGTAAAAACAAGGCCACAGACCCGAGCAGACCACTTACTGAGATGTCTTGTGAGGCTCTGCAGGATGCTGGCTGTTAATGTGCGCGGTGGTGCTGTCTGCAGACTTGAAGGCCATGGGGCAGAACGAACACTTGTGGAAGACTTCGCAGTGCTTCTCGTGAATATGGACTTTCAGCATAGCCTGGGACATGAAAACCACCCCGCAGTGGCTGCACCTGGGGAGAAGGAGAGGACACACTCAGCTTGAAGGCACAACATCTGCCACCATCATTTCTAGAGATGTGTCAAGAAATGGGAACCAGCCCGGGTATGCTTTGCTGAAATCACCCGCGAAGAACCCGTGAATTTTTACGGGTTGTAGGAAAGCAACCTAAATAGCTTGCTGCTGATAATGGCTAGAGATCAGAGGTCGAGATATGGCCAGTTGGAGTAAGAGGGAATGGAAAAAAAATGAGGTCCACCCCACCATATCAATTCTCTGAAGCCGACAGCAGCCAGACTGAAAATATTAATCTGAATTAAGCCTTGCTCCTTCCTTCTCTGCTGGCCATTCCTGCACCAGAAGAGAAGAACCGAAATTTCCCAGAAACGAGTAACTGTGAGACATTATTCGCTCACTGCAACTTCAGGTTCCTGAGAAAGTCAGCTGATGGAAAAAATATAAATATATATATACCCCTTTTCACAGGTGTTGAAGGCTGGCGAAATCACCTGTTGATATACTACTCTGAAGTTTCTTCTACTTGTGGTCAGCTAAAAATAATAATTAAAGATGGTCGGTATCTACTACTAAAAAATAAGATCCTTAAGCGAGACTCCTGCAATCTGCCCCAAAAGCTCAGTCATTTGGAGATGTTATTTTATTTTATTTAAGAGCCAACTTTCTTGCATTTTGGCTCTAGAATGCGTTATGTGCAAAGGTTCCTTAAAAGTCCCAGGTGTTCTAACCTAGGTTTCCTGAGAAAGCATCAATCACAGTCCCAAAAACCCTCTTTTATGTATACGGCTGTGAATGATGGTCATTCACAGCCCGCAAGGCTTCACCAACAGTCTGTGTGAAGATTCCGACAGATGTCTGCTCGAGTTGCCACGGTCTTTTTAGGAGAATGTTGATAAACACCCACATTTGTATCCCTTAAAATGCTGCCAGAGATCTAACTGCCAAATGCAGAGCAAGGCCAAACTTAGCACAGAGTCAAACAGAAGTTTTCAAAGCTTGAACCGAACAAGATGAACTAATTGCTTCCTGCAAAGGCTCACGTCCAGTTCGCTCCTCTTTTGTGTCTTATGGGAGGGGCCAATCATCTCCAAGCCTCACTCCCGAGTCGACCCTGTTTTGCCTTCTGGCAGCTCTTGCGCATGCGCACACTGGGAACAGGCTCCCGTTGTTCCTCTGCCTTGCTGATGTCAGACTAGAGAGGCTCCGGAGGGAGCACATAACTACCAGATGGCCCTAGCCCCCTCTCTCCCTCTCGTCCGAGCCTTCCCCAGACTCCAGGAATGGCCCATGTTCCTCCCCAACCTCCTCACTGTCTAAATCTGCGGCCAGCTCCACAGGCCGCCGGCGGACCACAACATCAGGGGGGGAGGAAGAGCTGAGGTCTTTCTCCCTGGTTTTCTCTGTTCAAATGCATAGAAGAGCATCTTGCTTTTACCCCCCACCCGGGGTTCTTCCTCCTCGGACTTTAGCACTGACCTGTAACCGACTTTGCGGGAGTAATGCAGGCAGTTCTCTTTGACGTGGGTTTGGAAGTAGGCTGACCGGCAAATGGCCCCGCACTCAGGGCAGCAATAGGGAGATTTATGGGTGTGGATTCTTTGATGAGCACAATAACTGCATTTGTTCGGCAACAGCATCTGACACACTTGGCATGTCTAGGAGAGAGGAAATAGAGAGGCACCTTGATTGACGGATCTGCACACCCAACTGGGGGATTCTGGGAGTTGAAGTCCACCTAGCTTAAAGTGAGCAAGATTGGGAAACGGTCCTAGAGGGAGACTCCAGGTCTTATTCAGCTACTAGTAGCTGGATACCCATGCTTCGCTACGGAACTATGTGATCGAGTAGTTAAAAGCTTGAACATTAATGAGTAGTTACGACCCGGCCTTTCCTCTCCCTTTCTGTCCCTCAGGCTTGCCCTACAGAAGCCTCTCCTCTCCCCCTTCTCTCCCTCAGGCTGGCCCCACTGATCCTCTCCTATGCCCTTCTCTCCCTTTCAGGTGGGGAGTGGGAATAGAATGTCTTACTCCTTAGCATCAGAGCATTTTTCAGGCGGGGAGGGGGGAGTAGAAAGTCTAAACTCCCAGTCCGCAGGTCGGATGATGTGGCAGTTGGAACAGAGTTCTTTTCAGGTAGGGAGGGGGAGTAGAACGTCTAACTTCTTAGCATCAGAACATGTTAATAATAATAATATAAGAAATACTGATGATCTGATGGTCATTTTAAAAAATCCTTTCTTAGCGAGCACCTAGAAGCCAAGAGGAACGTACGTGACAAATTTCAAGTTTGCAGGCTTTATGGTTCTGGAGATTTCATGATGATGCATGAGTGGCATTTCACACACACACACATACACACACACACACACACAGATAGATATATAGATATAGATGTGTGTTATATTTGTGCTGATAAATAAATAAAGGGAGACTAGTATAGATCTATTTCAAGCTATTTAGCTCTCATCAGCTAGCCACACCCTTACTGGGAATCAAACCTGTGCTATATTACATCTTAGGCAAACGTCTTAGCCATTAAGCCACAAGTTCTCCTCCTTATCAGCTGAAGCCAGGGAAGATGATTATGTATTTATCAGCACAAATATAACACAAAATGTGTAACAAAGGCAACAGTAAAAATATTGGGTTTCTGTCGTGATGGACTCTTGTGACGAGCCGATTGACAGATAATGGAAGCTGTTAGCTTCCTCCCATAATTGGGGCTTACCAGGGGTTGTGACACTAAATATATAGATATAGATAGATATATAGATATAGATAGATATTCCTATAGGATGCTAGCTCCAAGAGATGAGAGTATTTCTAAGTGAGGGATCCTTAGTGGTCTTGGAGCTTGGTTGTTAAGATTCGACGGGTCCAAATTTATTTCCTTTTAATCCTTTGTAAATTGCTGGAGATCCAGAATGGTGCACCTTCCAGTGAGTGGACTGAGTCGATAACTGGGGTCTACCTGGTGGCCAAGGGGCGTAGCCAAAAGAGCTTATCTGACTCAATCCAATCAATGAGAGGACAAGGTCAACCCAGTCTGGATACTCCTCCTCCCTCACTATGGAGAAGAACCAAAGCTCAGAGATCACCAAGGACCCCTCCGGATGGTAGCTATCCACCAGCAGACCCTTGCTGGCTGGCAAAGTTGTAGTCTACACGAAGGCGGGAGACAGCATGGATTTGATTTAAATCACATCGATTTAAATCCTGATTTAAATCACTAGTGAAAAGGCATCAACTCGCTTTAAATCGTAATTTTTAAAAAGCAACTGTCGTCTCTGCTGTGAAATGCATCAACGCAGTGCATGTTATCTCAGCTTGGATTCATTGAATGAGTTTACCCCCCCCCCCAAAATGTAAATATTGCAGAATATACAGCCTCGTGCTACATAACTAAGCTCCATTTCATGCTGAAATAAACTAAATTATGAATGTGTCTTAAATAGAAAACTATTTTAGATAGAGTTTTATTCCAAAAGCATTTATTAAAATAAATTTGATTTTTTTTTAAAAATCCGATTTAAATTAAAAAAAAATCCGATTTAAATTTTAAAAATCCATTTAATTTTTTATTTTATTTAAAAAATCGTCGACTTTTATCCACCCTGTCAGGAAATGATTGAAAAAGCTTCCCTGTTTGTCCAAAAGGAAAACCAAGTTCAAAAGATACAAGGCCCAAATCTAGCAAAATAGTTTGCTGCAGATAAGACTTGAAAACAAAACTTTTGACTGGCATTTCTTTTGGGCCCCCAAACTGCACGGATGTGTGCCCAGCTCCGATGAGAACTCCCAATTTATTAGGGGAAGTTTTGCCTGCTTTGAACAAATGCTAAAACCTCCTGTATATTTTCTTTATGCCCCTAGAGAGAGCAAACACGCTTTTTCCCTGCCACTCTGTAGGTCTGGAATAAGATTTTTTTTTAAAGCCTATCGGTTTAATCAGGTATTTAATTTTAACCTTGACAGAGGAAGGGGGAAGGCATGACAATGATAGCCAAAACACAAAGGGATCCCGCTAATATCTGCTGAAATTATCCTTTCATTGACATTGTTGTAAATTGGCATTTCAATTGACTGCCTGACTAAACAATCTTATATAAGGGTGTCGTTATATAATATCTATTTAACCTGCGGAACATTAATAATATTTTTTGGGGGGGGGGGAGGGAAGGGAAAAATCAACCTAACCCCCCTCCCCTCGCCCCGATCCCGAGTTCTGCAATGCTCCCCAAAACATATCTAGCACCGTTTTATTTTATTATTTATGACTGGTGGGTTTTTTTTTTAAATCCCAGAACACTTAATTCTTTCTTGTACTTTGCTGCAATAATCTTAGGATGATTACTGACGTGTTTCAGATCCTTTGCCCACCAAAGAGGGCTGATAAAAGGCAGGATCAAACCCTCCCACCAAATAAACGTTGCGTAGAACATTTCCCTAGACAAAACAGCAACAGGCTAAAAACTGGCTTGGTTAAAAAAAATAACCTATCAAAAGACGCAAGAAACGTTCCTTAAAGCCAGTTCGAAATGCGTGGCTTGTTTTAGTTCCATCTCTGCTGTTTCTCCTTTGCGAAGCTTCCACCAGGTTGTTCAAATTTATGGCTTTATTTTGTCCCTTTGTGTTTCATTTTTCATTGTAAATTTTATTGCAAGCTCCCTGACGGATCCTATTAGAAAGGCAACGCGTACGCTGTTTTGCAGCATGGATTAAACCAAGGGCATTTGCATCCTATCCCCCATCCTATCCCAGCCTTTTCTAAGTTTCAGAATAAATACAGCTTCCCAAATTGCACGAAGGAGGCTAAGCATTGCTACTACAAGTTGTTTGAACCCGCCAGAAATCTTCAGATTGGCAAGGCCTTCTTCACTCCACGGTCTCGGGCAGCGGTGGGATTCAAATGATTTAACAACTGGTTCTCTGCCCTAATGACCAGCTGCGTAGGTGGGGCTCGGTGGTCATGTGACCACGTGGGCGTGGCCAACTCAACGTCACTCACACCGATGGGCGCTGCTTCGCCTTAGCTGTTACAACGTAATAAGGGTTAACCGGAGAGGCAGTTTCTGTAAGCAGGGCAACAAAGATTAGGTTAGAAACAACACCAGAATGTTTCCTTCCTGCCTTCCTTACAGGATTAGCCCTGTCAAGTGGGGAAAAAACAAAATGAGATTTCTTCCAACAACCGGTTCTCCGAACTACTTAGAAAGTTACCAACCGGTTCTCCCGAACCGGCTGAATCCCACCACTGGTCTCGGGATAGTAGCTACGTTTCTGGGGTTATTGCATTTTTGCCAAAATGCAAAGGATATAAGCTTCCTTACTCTATACTCAAACAACCCAGCTGTTCCACTGAGTGGCACCCGTCTACCCATCACAGTACAGGCAGTCCTTGAACTTACGACCGCAATTGAGCTCCGAATTTCTGCTGCTAAGGAAGACATCTGTGAAGTGAGTTTTGCCCCCTTTTACGAGCTTCCTTGCCACCGTTGTTAAGCGAATTGCTGCGGTTGTTAAGCAAGTCGCACAGCTGTTCACCGAATCTGGCTTCCCCCATTGGCTTGGCTTGCCAGGAGGTCGCCAAAGGGGATCACGTCACACCAGGACACTGCAGCCGCAGTGAGTCAGAATCGTGCCTCCGAACGTTAAATTACGTGACCACGGGGAAGCCGCGACGGTCGTTAAGTGTGGAAACCACGGTCCTGAGTCACTGTTTTCAGTGCCGTATGGAACCTGGAACGGTTATAAGTCAAAAGACTACAGTGTAACGCAACACCGTTCAAAATTGGTCTTTGCACCAATGGAGGAGTCACCCATGAATGCTCCAGCTCCCCAACGCCAGATGTGGCATTCAAAGCCATTTGGGACTGAAGCAGAGGCCGATAGAAGCAAAACACAATGTGGGAGTGAAAGAGCTTTTCAAGGCTGCAGCCTCTTAAGAATCTGGGGCTGGAGCTTCCCAGATGTAGCTGCTTCAAGGGAGGGAGGGAGGGAGGAAGACAAAAGACAGATGTTCAACCACTCCTGAGGATATCGCCTGTTTCAACACAGCCAGCCTGCATTTTTCCCATAAAGTTGCAATAAATTTCAGGCCTGGGGAACAAACAGTCTCTTCCTAATTGTTCTTTGAACCGTTCAAATGAAGATCTGGGACAGGGGTGGCTAACCTTTTCGCCATCGTGTGACCAAAGTGGGGGGGAGTCGTGCGCATGCATGCTGTCCCCCCCCCCCGCACATATGCGTGTGATGGCACGATGGACCCGCTTTTCGCCCTCCCCAGCCTCCAGAGACTTTCTAGGAGCCTGGGGAGGGCAAAAACGGCCTCCACCCCCCCCCCCAAGGCCCTCGGGAGGGAGAAAAACTGCCCAACGCACAAACAGGAAGTCAGTTCCCGAACTTCCGGTTTGCGCATTGGGTTGTTTTTCGCACTCCAGAAGCTTCAGGGGAGCCTCCGGAAGGCGAAAAACGGCCACAAATGGAGGCCGAAATCAGCCGGCCAGCGTCCGGACACGGGCTGGAGCTGACAGGGCAACACATTGGGTGCCCTCCGAAATGACTCTGCGTGCTACCTGTGGCACCCGTGCCATAGGTTCCCCATCATGGATCTATGAAGAACCCCTAAATCTTAAAATAAATAAATAAATTCGTGGACAAATGTATCGATTGAAATTAATGCCCAGGTGTCCCAATGGAATATGCCGGAAACGTTTTTAAGCAGCTTCACTCCATGAGGAGTGCTCCGCTCTCGGTGTCTTACAGCTAGCCCTCGACTTACGACCGTAATGGAGCGCCCCCTACCCCCCCCCCCACAATTTCTCTTGCCTAGTGAGATGTTTGTTAAGTAAGCCTTGTCCTCATGTCACGACTTTTCTTCCCCACGGTCGTTAAGCGAAACCTCCGCGTTTGTCAAAGGGGAAATCCGGTTGTTAAGCCTTCCCCATTGACTCTCCTCGCCTGAAGGTCACAAAAGGGGATCGCGTGACCCCGCAAAAGACACGGCGGCCGTCATAAATATGAACCGGTCGCCAAGCCTCTGCCATTTTGTTCATGTGATCGGGAAAGGAATGCTGGAAGGATCACTGGATGTTGGAAAGGTCGTAACAGTGAGGTACGGCCCCAAGTCACTTTTTTTCCCAGTGCCGCCGTAACTTTGAACGGTCACTAAACGGACCGTCGTAAGTCGAGGACTACCCGTAGAGCTGAAACGGAAATCCTCAGCCTTGGGAATCTCCCCTCCTTACTATATGCAGAATTTGGATTGTTCGCTAACACCCACTTGGCTCAATGCTGGTTTGAAAGCCTCACTGTCATTTTAATCTCATTTGTACATATTTCTGAATTCAATACAGGTTCTCGCCTCTTCCCGTAAACCTTCTCGAAGCCGATTAGCAAGACCACAATTCTCACACTGAACTGTCTTCCAAGAAGCCTACGCAGACAGGAAAAAACAACAACAACGTGGAGTTGCACTGTGAGCCCCACACATTTGCTAATGGCCGCGTTCGACGAGAGAGGTTTAACTTTCGAGCTACACAAACGGAGGAGCGCTCGGCACGGAACAGGAAATCGGTCAAAAAACCATCGGAACCGTTAACTGCAGGTTTGGAGGGAAAGGAAGCAACAAATGCAAAAGGGGCCAACTCACAACACAACATACAACCGACAACTAGAAGGTGGGAGGGAGCTGCTGATTTATGGCGGCTGTAGTTCTTGGGGCCTTAGCATGGGGAGCTGCCTGGTTTCGACACTTTCTATTGTGGGTTAACACTGTTATCTGTGGATTGTGCTAAACAATCCTTCGTCCTTTTTTTCCCCCTCTCCCAAATATAAATCAGAGGGCAGAAATGAATCCGGAAAAGCTTCCACAGGAAACTTAACGGTGCAGGAGGGGCTGCAGGCCTGATGTTTTCTAGAACAAAACAGAATCACGTCCTGAACAGCTGCAGTGAAATAGCATCAAAACCAAATTCAGATCCCCCCCGTAGGTTCACTAGATCACACGTAGAAATTCATCGACTTTATTGAAAAGTGCACAGGTTTTTTTTTAAACCCTCCCTGGTTCACTGTAGATAGCCCTCGACTTACAACCGTTTGTTTAGTGACGGTTGAAAGTTACGATGGCGCTGAAAATAGGTGACTTATAATCACTGTTCACACTTAAGACCGTGGCAGCATTCCGCCATGGTCATGCGATCAAAATTCAGATGATTAGCAAAGGGTTCAAATTGATGACAATTGCAGTGTACCGGGGAAGGAAGGAAAGGAAAAGAAAGAAAAGAAGGAAGAGAAGGAAGGATCAGCCTTGAATCAATCAGAATCAAACTCCAGGCAGTGGGCAGAATTAGTCTGTAATACTCACTAGAACGGATTCCCAAACTTGGCAACTCCCCGGGGTCGTGGGATAATTTGTGCGACCTTCTACTGCAGGGGTCCCCAAAAGTTGTCAACTTTAAGATTTGTGGACTACAACTTCCAGAATTAGTTTGGGGACCCCTGCAATAGAAGGTCGCACAAATTATCCCTTGGGGAGTTGCCAAGTTTGGGAATCCGTTCTAGTGAGTATTACAGACTAATTCTGCCCACTGCCAGGAGTTTGATTCTGATTGACTCAAGGCTGATCCATCCATCCATCCTTCCTTCCTTCCTTCCTTCCTTCCTTCCTTCCTTCCTTCCTTTCCTTCTTTCCTTTCCTTCCCTTCCCTCCTTCCTTCCTTCCCTTTCTTCCCTCCCTCCCAACTTAGCACTAGCACTTAGACTTATATACCATTTCATAACGCTTTACCATGCTCTCTGGGAAGTTTACAACGTCAGCCTCTCGCCCCCAACAATCTGGGTCCTCATTTCACTGACCTCGAGAAGGATGGAAGGCCGAGTCAACCCAGATCCTCAAACCGCCGAACGGCTGGCAGTTGGCAGCCGAATGCAACACTGCATTCTACCCTAAAATGTCTCACTCAGCAACCGAAATCTCAGCCTCAGTTGCGGCCGTAAGTTGAGGACTACCTGTATGTGCTGGAGGTCCATTCCCAGTGATAAGAAACCAAAAGGGCGGGTGGGAGGAATTAACTCAGCGCCCCGAACGTGACTTACCAGGCCCTCATTATCGTCCGATGTCCTCTGATAATGTACGGCTAGGGCAATATAGTCCAAGGCTTGTTTATTACATTCAAAACACTTTAATCCATAGCGAATAAGTCTCAAAGGGTCTGTGTACAGAGGCAGGGCCGGCTGGGTAGCGCTCGTGCCGCCCGCTCCGCTTCCCGGGGCAGCGCAGGGCTTCTGGGGCAGGGAGGACAACGATGCAGTGGGCGGGCTCAACGAGGCCGACGAACTGGTGGGGGACGGGGAGAACATTTGGTCTACGTTGATGGGTTTCATGAGAAGCTGCGAACACTGCATGATGAAGCCTTTGCTCTTGTGATCCCGCGCGTGCTTGAGTAGGCTGCACTTGTTGAAGAAGAGCAGCGTGGCTGAGCACTGAGTGCACATGACTTCGATGTGCACGCTCCTCCGGCTGTAATGTTGCGTCAGGCTTTTTTCTAAGGCAAACGAATCGCCACATTCCAGGCAGCCGTAGCCGGCGGCAGGGACGTGTATACTGCTCTCGGGGGGAGGGCTGAGGTTGGGCGTGTAGATTGGCACTGGGTTGGCACCATGCAACACTTTGTTGAACGCCTCAACCACGAGCGGGGCGGTCTTCTTGACCTGCTGCATCAGCGGCACGGTCACCTGGGTCGGTTGGGACTGCCCACGCCGCTGCACGCCGCTGGACCTGGCCGCCACCGACGCGGCAACGCTGTGGGGCACCAGGTTGAGATTGGCCAGGTGCACGGCCTTGGGGAGGAGACTGGCGGGGTTGCAGGGCTGGGCCGTGGTGCCCGGCTGCTGCTTTTTGCTCAACGGCTGTCCCGCAAGGCCTACTTTTGTCGTCCCGCTGTTGGCCAAGTGCAATGCACTGGGGATGCCGCTTAAGGGAATGTCTGAAATCAAAGGGTTGATTTGGGGACTGGCTAAATTTGGTTCCGGGACGGTTGCTTTTGCAAAATCCTTGCCCGGCTCGACTTCCAGGGAAGAGGCCGCTTCTGGAGAAGGGAAGGATTCGACCATTGAGTCGTCTGCAAGCGAATCATGAGGTGATTTACCCGGGTCATCCACTTCGGGCAAGATTCTTGTGACCATCCTTTTAATTTCACCCGAAGAGGTTTTGATGGTCTTGATCCGCACTTTGGGAATGGCCGGAGGGGAGCCGGTGGCCACCGAAGGAGAACCTTTGCCGCTGCTGTCGCTACACACGCTCCGGGGAGAATCGGGCTGCTTGTTGACTTTTCTCACTATTTCCAGCGGGCTTCTGGGGCTCTTGGGCGATTTGGGCATTTTGGGGCTCCCCTTCATGCCATCCTTAAAGGAGGTGGGAGGCTCTCTGGTCACGTTCACCTGATCCTCCTTGGATATACCCGCCACCTTTTTGGCCTGGAGGGCTACCAGGGCAGCGACGCAAGAGGACAGCTTGGAGTGAGTGGGCTTGAGACGCTGGCGAGGTGGGACGGAGGAAGAAAAGGTCATCTCAGGCACAGAACCTTTGCCTTCCCCCAGGTTATTGCCATGGAAGTTGCCAGGAGGAAGCCCTTCGCCAAAGGAACCGTGGGTGTCCGCGAGATCTTTGCCAGCCCCGTCACATTTCTCCGGACTCTTCTCGTGCTCTCTCTTGGTGGCGACGTCGGCTCGGTTCTCCTGAAGGCCGTGGATGTCGATCTTCGGTTCTCTTTTACAATATTGATCAAACATGCTCAGCTCTGGCTCGGGCAGTTTCTTACTTAAGAGATCTAGCAGCGATGGGCCAGTGGAGATAAACCTACTGAATTCCGGCTCCGGCAGGGTCCTACTTAGCAAATCTAAGACGGACGATCCTGACGGAATATACATGGGATGAGGTGGGAAATAAGGAGTTTGGGCAAGTTTAGGTTTGTCTACAATACTGTTTTCTTTCAGGACGTCGTCAGGCTCCGGGCTGGAGATGGGACTGAACTGACTAAAAGTCGGTAAAGGTTCCGATTTGGCTGGTTCCAACTTCTCCGGGTAATTCCTCAAGCCGTCCCCGTTGACAAAGGCCGAATCGAATTTCCTATAACCGTGAGTCTCCAGGGGCAGATCCGAGCCACGGAATCCGTTGTGCAACAGGCCTGGGGCGAGGTGATTGCCATCCTTTTCCGCCTCGAACGACTCCTGGCGACAAGTGTTTTTCACAATGACGCTCACGACGGGAACGTCGGAGGCCGGAGGGGCGGCATGGGACAACGCGGTGTTTTCATCTATCCCGATGCCTGTCTGCTTGAGGTGGTGGTCGCTCTCCTCGCCGGTGGTCTGGATGGCTTCCTTGGCGTCAAGGCTGGTTGGGTCAGGAATGTCGAAAGCAGCCAGCAGGTCGTCGAAGTCAGGAGTTTTCATGTCCCCCATGATGAAAACTACAAATTAAAAAAACAAAAGACCGTTAGAAGCGACACTGGGAATGTACATTTCCTACAAATAGAGATAATCCTTGACTTATAACAGTTCCTAAAGTTCAAAGTTACAACGGCACTAAAAAAAAAGTGACTTATGACCCTTTTTCACAACTTACGACCGCTGTAGCCTCCTTGCAGTCGTGGGATCAAAATTTGGACCCCTTGGAAACTGGCTCATATTTACGACGGTTGCAGTATCCCGGGATCATGTGATCTCCTTTTGAGATCTTTGTTCTGACCTAGGCTTCCCCAAAAAGCACGAAGCAGATTCCTGGTCCCGACAAAACCCCTTTTATTAAAGGAAAGTGATTTCCTCTCATTCACATTCAGCCAAGGCCTGGTAAACAGTCTTTCAAAGGAGTATTTATGACTACAGACCTTATCTATCTTGGAAAGCTGCCATGTAAGTATTTTCCAAATGAGGTGAGGTGCAAGGAAAAATTGAGCACAGAGTCTCTGAGATTCACGGACGCTCCTGAAACGAATCTAACGACCAAATGAACGAATTGTTTCCTGCAAAAGCCCACTCCTCTTTCGCTCCTCTTTTATGTCCTATGGGAGGGGCCAATCACCTTCCACCTGTGACTTTACTCCCAAGTCTTCCCTGATTTCTGAGTTGATCTTTTCTTCGGGCAGCTCTGTGCATGCGCACACTGGGAACAGGCTCCGGCTGTTCTTCTGCCTCACTATTATATAGCTCCGAAGGCAGTTGAAAACTGCCAGATGGCCTTGGCCCCATCTCTGCCTCTGAGGTAGAGCCTCGTCCGAGCCTTCCCCAGCCTCCAGGATTGGCCCATGATCCTCCCCAACCTCCCCACTGTCCGAATCTGCTGGAAAGTCACAACAATCTTCTTTAGCAATAGCAATAGCAGTTAGACTTATATACCGCTTCATAGGGCTTTCAGCCCTCTCTAAGCGGTTTACAGAGTCAGCATATTGCCCCCAACAACAATCTGGGTCCTCATTTTACCCACCTCGGGAGGATGGAAGGCTGAGTCAACCCTAAGCCGGTGAGATTTGAACAGCCGAACTGCAGAACTGCAGTCAGCTGAAGTAGCCTGCAGTGCTGCATTTAACCACTGCGCCACCTCGGCTTTCAAGCAAAGTCAATGGGGAAGCCAGATTCACTTAGCCACCATGTTAGTAACTTATAACCAAGTGCGGCTTTTTGTTTCACAACTATGGCAAGGAAATCCGTGAAATGCAACAAAACTTTAATTCACCCACTTGACAACTGTCGCTTAGCAGCAGAAATTGGGGGCTCAATGGTGGTCGTACGTTGAGGACTACCTGTATAGCACCTTAGGCTCCTCCACGCACCGATTTGCACTATTCGGGTGATAAAACTTTCAATGACTCTCAGAAAGGATGCTAACGACCAGATAGCTCAAAGGAATAGAAACCCTTCCATCCTCCACCATTCGGCCAGAACTGAAGAAGCTTCTTGGATTTGGTTACAAGTTTTTGTGCATCAATTCTTAAAATTGAGAATAACATCAATGGTTTTGCATTAAACATAACTGAATATTTCGCTGTCATTGAGCATTATGTGTTCAAATTACCATTAATATTCTTTCATTTGTAACAATCCTTATTTCCTTGAGCTCATAATTATCTGTCAAATAACAATAAGTCTTTAAAGTATTATAATATCACCTATCTCCAAGGAGAAGAAGCAATAGCAGATTAGCAATAGCAATAGCAATAGCAGATTTTTATATACCGCTTCATAGGGCTTTCAGCCCTCTCTAAGCGGTTTACAGAGTCAGCATATTGCCCCCAACAACAATCTGGGTCCTCATTTTACCCACCTCGGAAGGATGGAAGGCTGAGTCAACCCTGAGCCGGTGAGATTTGAACCGCTGAGCTGCTGATCTAGCAGTCAGCTGAAATAGCCTGCAGTGCTGCATTTAACCACTGCGCCACCTCGGCTCTTCCCAGAGATTAGAACAAAGAATTCCCATTAATTTATAATATACATTCGTATTTTCAATTGACCATAAGGTCACCAATCATCCAGAATTCCAAGAATAGTTTTCCATTATTAATTATTAATCCATATAGTGGTTAAGTATTTCAAATCATATGTACATCAATTGTTCATTACATCATCATTGGTCCGTTTAATATACAAAGATCTTTCTAATATAAAATGCACAAAAGCTTGCAACCAAACGACATGCTTGATGAAATGGAGGAAAGTTGGTTTTTTTCCTTGCTTTTGTTTTGTATGTGTTTTTTTTTAAGAAAAAGAATATATATATATATATATATATATATATATATATATATATATATGTATATGTATATGTATATGTATATGTATATGTATATGTATATGTATGTATGTATGTATGTATGTATGTATGTATGCATGTATATATATATATATATATATTAAAAAAGCTTCTTGGATGAGAAGCGAAACATCTTCAAGGAAAAACAAAGTCCAGTGTAAAAATAGGACAAGCTGAATATATTAATAGATAGTAGAAATACACCGAAGGGAGCAATAGCAATAGCAATAGCACTTAGACTTATATACCGCTTCATAGGGCTTTCAGCCCTCTCTAAGCGGCTTACAGAGTCAGCATATCGCCCCCAACAACAATCTGGGTCCTCATTTTACCCACCTCGGAAGGATGGAAGGCTGAGTCAACCCTGAGCCGGTGAGATTTGAACCGCTGAACTGCTGAACTAGCAGTCAGCTGAAGTGGCCTGCAGTACTGCACCCTACCCACTGCGCCACCTTGGAGTAGAGGGATAGAAGAAAGAGGGGTAGAGAGGGTGGAAGAGATGATTGGAGGGAGGGTGAGAAGGAAGGGAGGGAGTGTACCGGGAGAGAGGAGTGGTAGAGGGGGAGGGGAAGTAGGGTAGAGGGGAATGATGGAGGGAAGACGGAAAGTTGGAGGGGGGCGAAAGAAAGGGTGTATGGAGGGTCGAAGAGGTACATTGGGTTTCTATTTTGGGGGGTATTGTTGACAAGAGGAATGGCTGTGTTTATATTGTTTAATGTTATATGGCCCCGGTTGTGCACAGTATATATGTGACTGTACAAAAATGAAAATGGAAAATAAAAACACATTTAATACGAAGGAAAAACAAAGTCCAGTTGCCTTTGGACAAAGCACCTTCGGTATAGCACCGCCATGGCGAACCTGTGGCACGCCAAGCCAAGTCGCATGGCGTGCATGGCCTTGCCCGTTTGTCTTCCGGGTTTCTGGCGCGCATACGACGATCAACTGTCCTTCCTGCGTGTGGCACTGCCGAAAATCGGTGTGCCCATGCACGCCAGCCATCTGATTGTCGGGAGCGCATGCCTGCCAGATCCTGGGAAATTCAACTTCTCCAGAGCATGTTATCTTCGTGCGGGTGGCTGTGCCAGAAATGAGCATGTGCAACGGCCAGCTGATCGCCGTGCACGGCGGGCATGCACGCTAGAACCTGGAAGTTTGGCTTTTCTGGAGCGCCGCCCTGATGAGCACGCGTGTGCGACGTTTCTACACTGACGTTTTCGGCACTCGCTGCCCAAAAGGTTCACCATCACTGGTGTAGCATTTTGGGGTTGAAAGGGAACCAGTCAGATGAGAATTCTAGGGAGCCAAGAGCTGCATTATCAGCTCTCGTATTTTAGCAAAAAATGTTCCCAACCGGATCCCTTCCAGATACGCCGGGTTTCCATCCCTATAACTGCCAGCTGGCAGGGCAATTAGCATCCAAGTCCTGGTTTAGGAGAATTGCTCCCACACTTCAGATAGTTTTCAGGGAAACTTAACTGTCTCTTCTGTCTTGTAACTGGAGAACGAAGATGATAAAGGACCAACTGTTGAATACTCCCCGTATCCTGCAGGGCTGTGATGTAGTTTATTTGTCCTCGGTTTAGCATGCACATTAAAATCTGCTTCATTAGAGGCAACGGATTCCAGCCTACTAAAGTTTGAACTTTGCCACAATAAAAAAAAAATGTTTTATTCGGCAGTGTTTTTTTCAAGCTAGGCAGATTTTAAGACGGGTGGCCTTCAACTCCCCAGAATTCCACCGTCAGCATGAGGCATTCGAAGAAGGGTGTCCAGCCGTGGCAACTTTAAGACCTGTGGACTTCTGGGAGTTGAAGTCCAAAAGTCTTCGTTGCCCAAGTAGGACAGCCTCGCATTAGAGGACGCCACGCTTGTTCCGGTAGCCTCTTGCCTATTTAAACCTCTTTTCTGCACCATCAAGGGAAAAAAGAAGTGCCCTAAATTTATTTTCTATACTGAAAATGGCCTAGCAGGAGACGGGTGAAACCACAATTCGCCACGGCCAACTGACTGCAGGACAAGAATTATGCTTATATCAAAGATCCGGTGGAGTAGAATCATTAAAGAAAGGATGCAGAAGGAAGGACAGAAGGAAATGCGGATGGCAAAAATTAAAAATATTTTTTTATTCCTTTTAAATAATTAACTAGAATTGTCCCATGGCGAGAAGACTTCTGCAAGTCCCTTGGACTGCAAGGCAACCCAATTGGTCTGTCCTAGAAGAGATCAACCATGATAGATAGATAGATAGATGGATGGATGGATGGATGGATGGATGGATGGATGGATGGATGGATGGATGGATGGATGGATAGATAGATAGATAGATAGATAGATAGATAGATAGATAGATAGATAGATAGATGATACATACATACATACATACATTAGATAGATGGATGGGTGGATGGATGGATACATACATACAGTGTGTATATATATATATATATATATATATATATATATATATATATATATATATATATATATATACACACACACACACATACACACACACACACACACACATATACACTCAGAGAGAGGGGGGGGAGAGAGATAGAAAGAGAGAGAGAGAAAGACTGATCAAACTGGTTAGTCCTAGAGGAGATCAACCCTGACTGCTCTTTAGAAGGCCAGATCCTGAAGATGAAACTCAAATACTTTGGCCACCTAATGAGAAGAAGGGACACCCTGGAGAAGAGCCTAATGTTGGGAAAGATTGAGAGTAAAAGAAGAAGGGGACAACAGAGAATGAGGTGGCTGGATGGAGTCACCAAAGCAATCAGTGTAAGCTTAAATGGACGTCAGAAGATGGTAGAGGACAGGAAAGCCTGGAGGAACGTTGTCCATGGGATTGCGATGGGTCGGACATGACTTCGCAACTAACAAGAAGAACAACATGGCGAATTGGTCCTGGGGACTTATCCAGCAGGGAATTGGCTGTGGTGAGTTGGCCCATTTCCCGCAAGAGAAGCACCTGAGAAGGATGGGAACCAAGGACCATAAGATGATCCCTCTCCACATTCCCAAGCAAATTCCTGAAGCATCTTTTTCAATGCAGACGTCAACATGAGTCAGAGGTCTGTGAGCTGCAGAGATTGACACTGGAACCTTCCCATGGAAGCATAGACCGCTGCATTTGATAGCTGGTCCTCAACTTACAACTATTTGTTGAGTGACCATTTGAAGTTAAAATGGCATTGAAAAAAAGAGACTTATGAACATTATTCACACTTACGACCGGTTACGTATTCGAAATTCAGCCGTGCAGCAATGGACTCAAATTTATGACGGTTGCAGTGTCCCAGGGGGTCACGCGATCCCCTTTTGCGACCAGCAAAGTCAATGACGAAGCCAGATTCACTTAAGAACTGCCGCGATTCACTTAAGAATGGCGGAAAGGAAAGTCATAACATGGGGACAAAAGTCACTTACTTACAGTAAGTACTTTAAGTACTTATTGTTAAATGATAAATAATTATGAATTCAAAGAAATAAGGATTGTTACAAATGAAAGAATATTAATGGTAATTTGAACACATAATGCTCAATGACAGCGAAATGTTCAGTTATGTTTAATGGAAAACCAGTGATGTTATTCTTAATCTTAAGAATCGATGCACAAAAACTCGTAACCAAACGACATGCTTGATGAAATGGATGGAAGTTTTTTTTCCTTGCTTTTGTTTTGTATGTATTGTTTTGTTTTTTCTTTTAAGAAAAAGAATAAAAAAATATATTAAAAAAGTCACTTACTTACAGAGTAGGAGATAGAAGGAGAAAGAGGAGACTGGAGAAAAATAGAGAGCAAGAGATGAACTGAGAGAAAATGGTTAGGAAAGGAGAAAAAAGAAAGAGAGATGTATTGGTAGAAAATGAAATATATGGATATTGTTGATGACATACAGCTAAATAGAATCCTATTGTCAAGTGTGGATAAACAATTAAGTGAAATGCTTGTTATGTTAAAATGGAATTTGATGATATACGCTACATACAAAAAAACTAGAAATATTAATCAGAAAATGAAATGATAAAGCTGATATATTATTCACGGAAGGGCGATAAACGATTATGTTTCATTGTTAAGAAATAATCAAAATATAAGAATGATTGTTTGGAAAGAAAATGTGGGGCCGAAATTAAAAATGTTTGTAAAGAGGTTTTGAAGTTTGTAAGAAAAGGGGAAAAAAAAATTTTTTTTTTAAAAAAGGTCACTTACCCATAATGGAAAGAGAGAACTGAAGGTAGTTCTCAATTTACGACCATAATTGACACCAACATTTATGTTGCTAAGAGCAACAGTTGTTGTTGTACTTCCGCTCCCCTTCCCATTATAACCGGCACCTTCAAGTTTAATCCCCCACCCAGAATGTAAGAGTAGGAAACAGGGGAGGAATGGGAAGAAGAGTAAAGGGGAGGAAGGGGAAGGAGAGAAGGGAAAGGAGAGGAGGAAGGAAGGAAGGAGAGAAGAGAAGAAAGGGGGGTAGGAAGGAGGGAGGGAAGGAGGGAGGGAAGCAAGGAGGGAAGGAAGGAGAGAAGAAACGAGGGAAGGAAGGAGGGAATGTAGGAGAGAAGGAAGGGGAGAAGGAAGGAGGAAAGGAAGGGGGAAAGGAAGGGGGAAAGGAAGAAGGAGAAAAGAAAGGAGGGAAGGAAGGAGGGAAGGAGAGAAGGAGGGAAGGGGAAGGAGGGAGGGAAGGAAGGGGAGTAGGAGAGAAGAAACGAGGGAAGGAAGAGGGAAGAAGTAGGACCGTTGTAAGATAAGATGGATCTATGGGATGTTAAAAAAGCAATCTTCAAGTATATTGTCAACAGTAGGGAAAAATTGTTATAAATACATATTATTAATAACAGTTATGAGATCATATAATTGTGAATGTATATATGAAATTGATAAAATAAAATAAAATTAAAAAAAAAGTTTAATCCCCCACCCCCATTTTCCTATCATTATCCTTGTTTGCTAGTCGGCAACTTTCCCGTTGCCGGTTTGGCCCAAAGCGAAGGCCCAAACCAACAGGGGAAGCCCCGCCAAAATCTGCATCAGAGCAAATTCCCTCTGGGCTGCCAGAGGGCTGGGGAAACAATGGGAGACGCTTGATCTCCCCCCCCAGGATTGCATGCGCAGGGACAAAAAAAACAAAATAAACTCTTCGTCCCCTGGATGCGGCCACAGTACAAAGGTTCTCGGAGGAGCCAGTCAGCCTGTGCGACCTTCCGTCCGGAGCGGTCAGCGCTGACCGCACAGGAACAAGGAAGTCTTCCATTTTCTTGTTGAGAAGGCAGGAATCGCTGGAACGGCACGCTTAGAGGAGTTTCGCTTGGTGTCAGAGCCATCGCTAAACAATCGAGCTGGGTTTTAAAAATTGAGAGAGAAAACAGGAAGGGAGGGAGGGGGGAAATGAGTCCTCAGCGCTCTGCCTAATGGAGGGAGAAAGAGAGAGCTTGAAAAACTTTCGCTTGCTTTGAAATGTTCGTGATCGCCAGTAAACCCAGCGGGATGCTATCCCCCCCCTCCCCTGGAAGACCTTTCCCCCCCAATGCTAATGGGCGAGAAGGGAAGAGTTCAGTCTGCAGCACCCTACAGGACAAGGGGCCAGGGATTCAAAGCTCTGTGCCCTTCGGCATCTCCCGTTTCATTTACTGTAAAACAAAACGGAAAAACCCCTCAATTGCTAATCTTGTCCTTAATATCAGAGGCAACACAGCTTTTGTGCGAGCGTCAGAAAGGCCGAGGAGGGAGTCAGCAACCCGCCTCCCCCTTTCCCACCAGACTCTGGCCGCTGCAGTTGGGGAAAACATCACCTGAATCTTAACAAATGGACAAAGCCAGCCACGTGGCTTTTGGGCCTCTCTCCCTCCCCCCCCGTCTCTCTCAGCCCAACCCACCTCACAAGGTTGTTGTTGTGGTGGGGAAAACTGGAGGAGGGCGGTGTGTTGGGTATATTCGCTGCCTTGAGTTATTTGCCAAAATAGTAAAGGCAGGATACGAATAAAGAAATAAGATTCCAAGTCCAAACTTAACCATTTTGATTTCATGGATCCTAATGGCGATTACGGTATTTCTCAACAGGGACATCTGCAACTGGGCTCTAGACCACTCCTGTACTGTATATAGTGTGTGTGTGTGTGTGTGTGTGTGTGTGTGTATGGATAGATAGATAGATAGATAGATAGATAGATAGATAGATAGATAGATAGATATAGAAAGATTAGATGGATGGATAGATGGATAGGCAGGCAGAGATATAGATAGATAGATAGATAGATAGATAGATAGATAGATAGATAGATAGATAGATCTAGATATAAATATATAGATATAGAAAGATTAGATAGATGTATGTATGTATGGATAGGCAGGCAGGCAGACAGACAGACAGATAGATAAATATATATAGAAAGAATAGATAGATAGATAGATAGATAGATAGATAGATAGATAGATAGATAGATATAGAAAGATTAGATAGATGTATGAATGTATGGATAGATGGATAGGCAGGCAGGCAGGCAGGCAGGCAGGCAGAGATAGATAGATAGATAGATAGATAGATAGATAGATAGATAGATAGATAGATAGATAGATAGATAGATAGATAGATAGATAGATAGATAGATGACAGACAGACAGACAGAATAAACCTGGACTGCATACTGCGCTGTATGTTTCCTAAATTCTGATATTGAGGAGGGGGAAAAATAAATCCATCTAAAGTGTCAGGGTAGATACTCAGTGATGTCACCCTTTCACTAAGCCATAACTGCGATGTGGTCTGTTTGGTTTTAGCTTCGCATATGGTGTCAACCCAGATATACAGAACCGAAGAGTTGGACGGGACTTTGGGGGCGGGACGTGTCTTCTAGTCCAGGGGTCAGCAAACTGCGGCTCTGGAGCCGCATGTGGCTCTTCCCTCCCTCTGCTGCGGCTCCGTCACCGGTCGGCGCCACAATTTTGAGAGGAGCTTCCGGTGGGGTGGTGGTGGTGGAGAGAAGCACAGTGCGCCAGAAGACTCTATGGCAAGGGGAGGGTTTTCCAGTTGTCTCCACAATTGATAGGGCTTTTGGTTATGACAGGTAGGGGAAAAAATACGCCGTGCTAGGAGGAGACTCTATGGTGGAGGAACTGAACTTCCGGTCAGCTCCAGCATTGAACAGGGGGCTTCCGGTTAGGACCTTTGTGGCTCCCGGTGTTTTCTTTTCTGTGGGAAACGGGTCCAAATGGCTCTTTGAGTGTTTAAGTTTGCTGAGCCTTGTTCTAGTCTAACCCCTTGATCAAGCAGGAGACTCTCCTGCTGGTTAGGGTGCAGTACTGCAGGCCACTTCAGCTGACTGTTATCTGCAGTTCAGCGGTTCTAATCTCACCGGCTCAAGGTTGACTCAGCCTTCCATCCTTCCGAGGTGGGTGAAATGAGGACCCAGACTGTGGGGGCGATATGCTGGCTCTGTAAACCGCTTAGAGAGGGCTGAAAGCCCTATGAAGCGGTATATAAGTCTAACTGCTATTGCTATTTTGGACAAATAGTTTTCCGGACTCTTCTTACAAACCTCCAGTGATGGGGCACTCATGACCTCTGGAGTTGTGAGCACATCTTTGCCCATACAGACTCACTAACCGTAGTGGTTATCTTCAGTTTAAACTATGTTGAAAACAGACCACAGCTTAATGTGATGCAAGGACTAGATCAGCAGGGGTAGTTTTCTGAATATTCAAACAGATAGCGCTCCATATCCTGCCTGTGGGTGCTTCTATTGAAGCTATTGAAGCTTTCAAGAACCCAACCCAAAAATCCCAGCTCATTTTCATAACTGTTCTGCCAAGAGAGCTTTCTCATCGCTTTGTAGCGACTCTAGTTACCAAATGCAAAGCAGCCTCATGAAATCAGTGCAAAATTGAATGGAGTGTATGGATTCTCCAAAACAAACAACCAACCCCTAAAGGTAAAGGTTCCCCTCGCACATATGCACTAGTCGTTCCCGACTCTAGAGGGCGGTGCTCATCTCCGTTTCAAAGCCGAAGAGCCAGCGCTGTCCGAAGACGTCTCTGTGGTCATGTGGCCGGCATGACTCAACACCAAAGGCGCACGGAACGCTGTTAACTTCCCACCAAAGGTGATCCCTATTTTTCTACTTGCATTTTTAATGTGCTTTTGAACTACTAGGTTGGCAGAAGCTGGGACAAGTCACAGGAGCTCACTCCGTTACGCGGCGCTAGGGATTCGAACCGCCGACCTTTCTGATTGATAAGCTCAGCGTCTCAGCCACTGAGCCACCGTCACGTCCCTCTAACCCAGTGTTTCTCAACCTTGGCTACTTGAAGATGTCTGGACTTCAACTCCCAGAATTCCCCAGCCAGCGAATGCTGGCTGGTGAATTCTGGGAGTTGAAGTCCAGACATCTTCAAGTGGCCAAGGTTGAGAAACACTGCTCTAACCAAACTCTATGGCCCAACAAGAGGAGACACCAATTCCTTCCCCCTACAACAACCTCCCCCCCTCCAAAAAAAATATATGAATGGAACAACTTCATTGATGCATTCAAGTCAGATAAGCTGGTTTTAAAAGTGGGCTTGTGAAACTCTAATCAGGTGTGAAATTGTCTGTTTTTAGAGAATACTCATCTTCAGGTGAAGCCGGAGATTTGACACTGTCAAATATCAGAGGGAAGGAAAACACCAAATAGCAAATGATGCAGAAACATCAGTTTTGTGCGTGTTTGTTTTTAAATACTGGTCATCATCACTTTCTGACTGGGTTCGCATAAAGCTTAAGATTTTACAAGCACAATTTGGCAAACAGGCCATCACGGGCTGCACATCGCACACTAATCCATAATGGGGTAATTTCAACATCAACCTAATCCCCCCCCCCCAAACAAACAAACCACATTATAGCTTCACTATTTGTGTGAACCCAGGCAGTCTCAGGGTTTGCCAATTCGCCCCCACGACAACAGACGGTTCCAAAAAACCACAACAAATCTTATCCAAGAAAGTAGGCTGAAAACATGAAAAAACGGCTGCCTAGTGAAGGACTGTTTTGGGGTAGATAATATTTGATCAACAGACATTTAAAAAGTTCAAGGATAAAAATCGTAAGCAGGAGAAACATTCCTTGTTCAGAAGCGTTTCGGATCTCTTTCTAAAGCTGAATTCATCAGCAGCCAAGAGCATCCGAGTGAAGATATTTCCTTGAACTTTCTGCCTATCCTTTCCCCTATTCCTGGATTCAGATCTGTTTTGGTTCACCATGCTTTGGTGAGCCAACCCATTGTGTTTCTGAACTGTGGATGTCTGCTTGCCCGTGATATACGATCCAAATCATGATAGCTTGTTCCATAAATCAGAGCTTACTGGTGATATGTAAACAGGGTCAACGGATTTTGGACAAAGGGCTGCTGCGCATAAGGAGCCTGACTTCATGTGACAATCACATGAAATCTGTGATAAAGCCACCTTGCTGAAGTTGCACACATCTGGATTTGGTCCACCGATGAAGGGGTAAACTGCTTGGAAACTCAAGACACACTTCCTCTGACTACCCATAAAAAAAAAAAACCCAGTGATATAAATATAATAAGCCCCTGTGCTTTAATCTACTTACTGGGGAGCAAGGGACCACGAACATTTAAAAGAATTAATCAATGGAACAACTTGCCTCCAGGAGTTGTGGATGCTTTTTTAAAGAAAAGATTGGACAACCATTTGTCTGAAGTGGTGTAGGGTTTCCTGCTTGAGCAGGGGGTTGGACTAGAAGACCTCCAAGGTCCCTTCCAACTCATGTTATTCTATTAACAGGTAGAGAATGCTACTTTATTATTTATTAGAATTTAATCCCTCTTTTATTACTTTATAAGTAACGCAAGAAGGCAAACATACCTAATGCTCCTGCCTCTTCCTATTTCCCCCCCCCAACAACAATCCTGCGAGGTAGGCTGGGTTGGGAAAGGCACTGGACCAAAGTCACCCTGCCTATTTTTTTTTTTATGCCTAAGGCGGGACTAGAACTCACCGTCTCCTGGTTTCTTGACCAGTGCCTTAACCAGTACAATCAACTCATGAGTTCCCAATCCGTAGTTCAGCTGCAGACAATCTTAGCCTCATATACATCCTCACATATCACACATACTGGGATAATATAATGCAGCTAACGAACATAGATTAATAACAGTCCTCTACTGTGTGCAAATACATTGAAGGGAGAAGATAGTGGTTCATTTCAACAGCTGGAAGGAAAATTAAGGAAAACCATGGAGGGGAGGGAGGGAGGCTGGCATCCTCCAAGTTATTTTCTACTAGTTAATGTGAAAAGCTTTGTAGCCTGCAAACCGAAGTCCATTATATAACAAGTTCCCTTTATGGGGGCAGGAAAAACAAAAACACCACAATATCATGGTCTCTTGTTCCGCCGCTAAGCCCACATAAACATTAGAGGCTCTAATCGGAAGGAGTATTCCAGTATATTTACTATCAGCAGGAAGAGAGGAACATTTAATAAAAGATGAGTTGGGTCAAAAAGAAACAGGGGGGCAAGAAAAAACCGAATATGGACAGCTCCCCTGGGGTTTCCCCTACAGAGATGGACGTCTGGATGGAGCATGGCTTTCCTTGGCCAAATCCGCCTTGCCCAGAGCCCGAGGGGAGTCAGGTTGGCCTAGAAAGGCCATCGGATCAGTGGGCACCACCAGCGCACCTCGGTGCGTGCCAAATGGGCCAATGCCCATCTGCAAACTGTTCTGGATCTTCTGCAGATAGCAGGCCGTTAAGGAGGGGGAAGCAAAACGATGCCCATCATCATCATCATCGGGCCACGGCCAGCCGAGTGAGCGTGAAACAAGTGTGGCAGAAGAGGCTGTGATGAACACACACACACCGTGTGTGTATGTGTCCCAGTTAGAAGTGCATTTCAGCATGGGGGTGAGGGGCTGAACTAGGGCTGCAACGCCCACACCTACGGGGGTTATACACAGGGGGGGGGGGTGTCCCGGTTACAAGTGCATTTAGCATGGGGGGGTGGGGTGGGGGGTGGGAACACCCATGCCAAGGAATGTAATGACGATGATGGATAGGAGGATGTAGTGAGGATGATGATGGGGCTCAGGAGGATGTAGTGAGGAGGAGGATGGGGGCTCAGGAGGATCTATTGAGGAGGAGGATGGGGCTCAGGAGGATCTACTGAGGAGGAGGATGGGGGTCAGGAGGATATAGTGAGGATGATGATGGGGGCTCAGGAGGATCTATTGAGGAGGAGGATGGGGCTCAGGAGGATATAGTGAGGAGGATGGGGGGATCAGGAGGATCAATTGAGGATGACGATGGGGCTCAGGAGGATATAGTGAGGAGGAGGATGGGGGGATCAGGAGGATCAATTGAGGATGATGATGGGGCTCAGGAGGATCTATTGAGGATGATGATGGGGCTCAGGAGGATCTATTGAGGATGATGGGGCTCAGGAGGATCTATTGAGGAGGAGGATGGGAGTCAGGAGGATATAGTGAGGATGATGATGGGGGCTCAGAAGGATATACTGAGGAGGAGGATGGGGGGATCAGGAGGATCAATTGAGGATGACGATGGGGCTCAGGAGGATATAGTGAGGAGGAGGATGGGGGGATCAGGAGGATCAATTGAGGAGGAGGATGGGGCTCAGGAGGATCTATTGAGGATGATGATGGGGCTCAGGAGGATCTATTGAGGATGATGATGGGGCTCAGGAGGATCTATTGAGGATGATGGGGCTCAGGAGGATCTATTGAGGAGGAGGATGGGAGTCAGGAGGATATAGTGAGGATGATGATGGGGGCTCAGAAGGATCTACTGAGGAGGAGGATGGGGGTCAGGAGGATCTATTGAGGATGATGATGATGATGATGGTCAGGAGGATGAGGACAGGAGCAGGAAGAACGGGCATCGGGGAGCCTGGCAGCTGCCGCCAAACTTGGCAGCAGCTCTTGCAGCCCCAGCCTGGCACAAGGGCCAGCCTGGCTGCAGGACGGAGCCCCTCGTGGGGTCCCATAGACTTGGGGCGGGGGGCGTTTGCAGAGGTTTACAGCGCCCAGGAAGGAGCGCCAGGCCTCCCCCAAGGACCCCCAGCGGGGGCAGAGGCGACCCAGCCTGGCAGGGCAGCCGCCGCTTCCCCGCAGGGAGGGAGGCCGCCTCTGCCAGCCTGGCCCAGCCGCTCGCCCGTCGCCCCGGATGGGGTTCCTGCCAGGCGACCCCCGAGGCCGAGCGCTCCGCCGCGGGCTGGGCTGCCGAAGCGGCTGCCCCGGCGGAGGGCCCCGAAGAGCGGCCGTGCAGAGCCCCCCCGCCGCCCGCCCCTCCCCGCCCCGGCCCCGGCCGCCCGCCCCTCCCGCACTTACCGACCGGGCTGCTCCGCCGCGGGCTCCGCCGCCGCCCGGGCCCGCGCAGGCCTCACCCAGCAGCGCCGGGCAGCGACCGCCTCAACATGGCGGCGGGCGCGGGAGGGGCGGGTACGGGGGAGGGGCGGGGCCTCCCGGGCCAGGACAGGCCGCTCGCCTCAGCTCCCTCCTCGATCGCTCTGGATCCCTCGCCATCCGTCGATCCCCCGATCGCTCCCCCGCGCGCAAGCGGCGCCCCGCTCCCCCCGGGACTCCCCGCGGGTGGGAGTGGCCCCCGCCGGCCCCCTCCTCCCCGAGGGACACCCGGCCCCCGAGCGGCCTGAGGGACTGGGGGACCAGGGCGGATGGAGGAGGCCGAGGGAGAGGAGGCGCGCCGGGTCTGGCAGCCTCGGCTCCGTCCGGCTTTGGGAGGAGGAGGAGGGCATGGCATGGTGGGGGTGGGGGCACGGCCTGGCATTGCAGGCATGGTAGGTTATGGCAGATGTGGCATGGCTCTGACTGGTATGGCATGGTATGTTATTGTTGGTATGGCATGGCCCTGACTGGCATGATATTGCCGGTATGGCATGCTATGTTATTGTTGGTATGGCATGGCCCTGATTGGCATGGCTGATATGGTATGCTATGTTATGGCGAACACGGCATGGCCCTGACTGGCATGATATGGCCGGTATGGCATGCTATGTTATGGCGAACATGGCATGTCCCTGACTGGCATGATATAGCCGGTATGGTATGTTATGTTATGGCGAACATGGCATGGCCCTGACTGGCATGATACGGCCGGTATGGCATGCTATGTTATGGCGAACATGGCATGGCCCTGACTGGCATGATATGGCCGGTATGGCATGCTATGTTATGGCGAACATGGCATGTCCCTGACTGGCATGATATAGCCAGTATGGTATGTTATGTTATGGCGAACATGGCATGGCCCTGACTGGCATGATATGGCCGGTATGGCATGCTATGTTATTGTTGGTATGGCATGGCCCTGATTGGCATGGCTGATATGGTATGCTATGTTATGGCGAACACGGCATGGCCCTGACTGGCATGATATGGCCGGTATGGCATGCTATGTTATGGCGAACATGGCATGTCCCTGACTGGCATGATATAGCCGGTATGGTATGTTATGTTATGGCGAACATGGCATGGCCCTGACTGGCATGATACGGCCGGTATGGCATGCTATGTTATGGCGAACATGGCATGGCCCTGACTGGCATGATATGGCCGTATGGCATGCTATGTTATTGTTGGTATGGCATGGCCCTGATTGGCATGGCTGATATGGTATGCTATGTTATGGCGAACACGGCATGGCCCTGACTGGCATGATATGGCCGGTATGGCATGCTATGTTATGGCGAACATGGCATGTCCCTGACTGGCATGATATAGCCGGTATGGTATATTATGTTATGGCGAACATGGCATGGCCCTGACTGGCATGATACGGCCGGTATGGCATGCTATGTTATGGCGAACATGGCATGGCCCTGACTGGCATGATACAGCCAGTATGGCATGGTATGTTATTGTTGGTATGGCATGGCCCTGACTGGCATGGCATAGCATGGCCAGTATGATATGCTACTGCAGGCATGGCATGGCACAACTCTGACTGGCCTTGGCAGGTATGACATGGTATATTATTGCTGGTGTGGCATGGCCCTGATTGGCATGGTATAGCATGGCCAGTATGGTATGCAATTGCAGGCATGGCATGTACAGCATGCTATGTTATTGCAAACATGGCATGGCCGTGACTGGCAGAGCATGGCAGATCTGGCATGTTATATTGCATTAGAGGCATGGCATGTTATTGCAGGCATGGCATGTTACTCTAGTCAAGGCATGGCATGCATGGCGCAGACCCTGGCCTTGCACCCAGCAAAACACGGGTATCCTGCAGAACAGCTTCGTCCACCCTCTCCGCACCCCAGCATGGTTGCTGAAGTTCCTATCCATCCGGGGCTCAATTGGGCATCCTTTCCTCCTCCCTGAACCCAACTCAACTTTGGTCCTGAATGGATAACCAAGGAGGTCTTGGGGAAATCTCCCGAGAGACCTGTGTGCTGTGGTTCTGCCAGCTAGCCCCTGATGCTGTGGGAAGTGCTAGGTTTTGTAGTCCAGCACCTTTGGCCTTCGCTCCAGAAGGCGGAGAGCCACACAAGCTGCAGAACGTGTGAAAATGGGTGATAGGAACGATGCCAGCTTTCCAACATCCTAGCGGTCACTGCAGAGGTGGGTTCCTACCAGTTCGCACCTATTCGGTAGAACCGGTTCATCAAATCTACCGAACCGGTTAGAAGAGGTTCCACCAGTGGACCCGGAAAGCAGGCCACACCTACAGAAGAGGTTCCCAAAAATTTTGAAACCCACCACTGGCAAGGATCTTGTAACTTGACAGCTTTAAGACTTGCATGCTTCAATGCCAGAGTTTCTGAATAGCTACTTGGACCAACCTAAGTACTAATTCATAATTTCATATCCGGTCACATGGGTGGCAAGCCACTCCCACAAAGGAGGCCACACCCACAGAGTAGGTTCCAACAATTTTTGAAACCCACCACTGGGTCACTGATGCTTTGTTGGACCAGAAATATTGTAAGGTGATGAGTGTCACGTTGAACCTGGTTGCACTTGTGAGGACCACACTACCCTTTGGCCCCAGTGGTTCTTCCTGACTCCACCATGGCATGAGTCTCTCTTAGTCATCTTTGGAAGCCGGTGCCTCCCCAGCTGCTCAATTATCTCTGGTTGTGAGAAGTGCTACAGTTTACTTTCATCATTAATGGATTTTTATGTTGGATTTTATTATTGTGACTTGCCTTCAGGTGTTTGATACCAGCCTAGTCTATAAGGAAAGCAGAGGCTAAATTATTTTGAGTAGTTCTAATTCCCCGATCTATTTGCATAAGCCAATCCTAGATAATATTTTAATTATCAGCTCCAAATTGTGCCAAGGAGCCTCCTGAAATTCCAGACATGTGGAGGCTACACAGCTAGCATCTTGCAATTAAAATCTTAAGCGCTCTCTTGATTTCTTTGGGGGGAATTCTGTTTTAGTAAGATCTTCAATTATGCCAAGGACTCATAGTAAACATCTTTTTTTTATGTCATAATACACCTCTCTTTCTCCTCCTTTCTGTCTCTCTTTCTGTACAATACAGAAAGTTTATTGTACATGCTGATGCTTCATTCACTTATGAACTACAGTTACAGAAAGTTCTTTTTTGAAACGGATGTTATTTATTTAATTTAAGAAATTTTATATTGCCCCCTAGCTCTTTCTCAGCGACTGCTGGAAGCTTACTAGAATATCTATTTAGAACGCCTATTTATTTTGATTTTTTTAAAAAAACAGAGCTGGAAAGCTTACATTTATCTTTTATTACAGGTAGTCTTCCATTTGCAACCGTTCCATTTAGTGACTGTTCAAAAGTTACAACAGGATTGAAAAAAGTGACATGACCATTTTTCACACTTACAACTTTTGTAGCCGCCCCATGGTCATGTGATCAAAATTCAGATATTGATCGGCTGGTTCATACTTATGACCGTTGCTGTGTCCGAAGGTCATGCGATCCCCTTTTGCGACCTTCTGGCAAGCAAAGTCAACGGGGGAGCCAGATTCACTTAACAACCATGTTACTAACTTTTCAACCGCAGCGATTCGCTGAAAAACTGGCAGGAAAGTTTGTAAAATGGGGCAAAACCACAAATATCTCACTTAAGAACAGAAATTTTGGCTTCAGTTGTGGTTGTAAATTGAGGCCTACCTGTGGTTCATAGTATCGGGGGGCGTGAATGGTTTTACACACTTCATGTTGCTGTGAGCGTTCTTTTACACCCCCAGTGTGCAGCCTCTGAAAGCTAGGCTTTGACACATCTTATTGTTGTAGTGTTGTATCTTATGATTCTTGATGAATGTATTCTATTTTCTTTTATGTACACTGTTAGGAATATAATCTAACGGTTGGGTTGGCAATATATAAATCATGTAACAATGCTATACCTGTTTCTTTAAATCATACTGTAAAATGTGATTGGTTGCTGTTTTCCTCAATCGGCCATAAGAGGGAGCCAGAATGACTGTTAGCCCTCTCTCTGTTCGTTAGATGCTGGGCTGATCTGATCTGAGTGTTGTGGAAGCTGGCTGTTAGAAAGTGCCGTGAGCTATTGTAAGTTTTGCAACTGCTAGCAAACTTTGACTACTGACCTGTTTATATGATACTGGACTACGTTATTTGGATTATCCCTTAACTGAAAGACGTTGACGACTGACTGTCTTATCCGTGTATGACTTGGACTGTTTGATGGACTCTGATACCTCTATTTCCACGAAAGTAAAACCCTATTTAAACTGCAGTGTCTCTGTATGCTGGTTTGTGTGTTCTCCAACACAACTCTCACAAAGTTTCGCTGAACGTACTCGCTCTCCCAACAGGGAGCTTACCTAACATACACTGAGAGCTTCTGCACCAAAGACAAATTCCTTGTGTGTCCAATCACACTTGGCCAATAAAGAATTCTATTCTATTCTATTCTACTCTTACTCTACTCTAACTCTACTCTACTCTACTCTACTCTACTCCACTCCTTCCCCTATTCTCTTCCCTTCCCTATTCTAATCTATTCTCTCTATTCTATTCTCTTTTCTATATTCTATTCTCTTTTCTCTTCTATTCTCTCTTCTATTCTCTGTTCTATCATGTCAAAGAGCGGACTCTCAAGAGTGGTTTGGGGGTGAGGTACTAAGGGTAGAAATGGATAGCTTAATCTTCTGCAGGGTGGGGTCCAATGTTTATCCCTTGTGATCTGTGTGTGAATGAGGTCAATGGCCTCCTTCATGCTAGGAGCTGTCTGAGCAAGCCAGATTAGGTATGCCAAGGATTAGATGGAACAGAACAGGATATTCCCAAAACGTTTCACAAGAAAAATGAAACCAGAACTCCAGATCCAAGATCCAGAATGTAACCCTAGTCCAGAGATAACCAATCCAAAACAAATAGCAAGGAAACAACTACATGCTAACAAAGCAAGAGTTATACTAGAAGAGAATAATTGTAGCTCAGGGTTGAATTGTGGAGTCCTTGATGCCCTCTGTAAATACTTTGGCCACCTAACGAGAAGGAAGGACTCGCTGGAGAAGAGCCTCATGCTGCGATTGAGGAGAAGAGAAGAAGGGGACGACAGAGAATGAGGTAGCTGAATGGAGTCACTGAAGCAGTCGGAGTGAGCGTCAATGGATTCCAGAAGATGGTAGAGGACAGGAAGGCCTGGAGGAATGTTGTCCATGGGGCACAATGGGTTGGACATGACTTTGCAACTACATTAACTGTATTTTAACCCAATTCGCTACATACGAATCCAGCTTGAGTGATGAGTTTATCATTCAGGCTGTGTTGTCTCAATCCAGAGAATGGGATGTTAACCGTGTGTGAGTTAGTCAAGGCTACGGTTTTCTCAGTTGCAATGTATAGCTGTGAAAGTTGGACCATAAGGAAGGCTGAGCGCCAAAAAACGGAGGCCTTTGAACTCTGGTGCTGCAGAAGACTCCTGCGAGTCCCTTGGACTGCAAGGCCATCCAACCGGTCAGTCCTAGAGGAGATCAACCCTGACTGCTCATTAGAAGGCCAGATCCTGAAGAGGAAACTCAAAGACTTTGGCCACCTAATGAGAAGGAAGGACTTGCTGGAGAAGAGCCTCATGCTGGGATTGAGGGCAAGAGAAGAAGCGGACGACGGAGAATGAGGTGGCTGGATGGAGTCACTGAAGCAGTCGGAGTGAGCGTCAATGGACTCCAGAAGATAGTAGAGGACAGGAAGGCCTGGAGGAATGTTCTCCATGGGGCACAATGAGTCGGACACGACTTTGCAACTAACAACAATGGTGCTCTCTGAACTTGGTTGTTGACTTGCACACATTTCATTACCCAGCTAAGTAACACAAACCAACTACAGTCCTCCAAAGCATCTTAAGTAAATCAAAAGACCCAGTTGCCCAAAAGAAGAAGAAGAAACAGAAGACATCTACAACGACATCCCCGTGGAGATTCGGACCCTCACCACCCTTCAGGCTTTCCGCAAAGCCGTTAAGACCTGGCTGTTCCGGCAGGCCTGGGGCTGATGAGTTCCCAGCCCCACTTGAATTGTTGTGGCTGTTGAGGAGTTTTAATCTGTTTTTTGTAATTGTTTCGTCTTGTTTGTTTTTTGTATTACCCCCTCCCCTATGAGTTTGTTAGCCGCCCTGAGTCCCCCCCGGAATAGGGCAGCATACAAGTTTCATAAACCATAAACCAACGAAAGCCAAAAGTGATTTGACGGTTCATAATCAAACGGTCATTGCATACTAATGGCAATAGTTACATAAGCCTTACAATGTCTTCTCAAAACTTTTTCCCTTTGCTGAGAAAATACAGCTAGGATACTTTGCAAAACAAACAAAACCCCCAACCTCTTAGTAGGTTGGAGCTGACTCGCTCTTCACTCTAGGCTCTCCTGCATTATTGAATATCAAATTCTGAGATAGTAAATCGGATAATACTTTTGGCCTTTTTGCCAAGACAAGAAGCCGCATTCTTTCTAACTATCTGCTCAAATGCCACCATTTTCCCCTGAAAATGCTAATGGGATTATATAAAAGGTTATTCCATTCATTTCAAAGGAGAGGCACATTGACATAATTGTGATGCCCTTTTGTGCCTTGGCTAATGACTTCTTTTATCTCCGAAAATGAAGGGTTTCTTGGGGTGGGGGGGTAGGTGTTTGGAAGAGAAGGCTGGCATCATGTCAGCTCCAGCCTCTTTCACTTCAAGCCTCTCTCCAACCCATCAAGTTGCTTTCAAGAAGACACAATGGGGGTTTAGAAAGTCCTGGTGGCCGACGGTCCCCGCAGCGGAAAAAGTTTTCTGATTTCTAAATGATGGGATTCTTATTACTCCCGTTTCCATGGGCAACAGGCAGGGCCAGTCATCCTAACAATGAAATGTAGCTTTGCGTTTCTCATTATTGATCTGGAAAACTTGCCTTGGCTGCCGGTAAGATTTGCTCAACCTCTTGCTTATCGGTCTATCGGTAAGGTTTGCCCAACATGCTAAACCACAATTGGGCCTGGCTTGTTTGTGGCTTAGCGTGCTATGTGTAAACTCAGCCATTCTAGTTTCTCAGTTGTAGCTTTATAGTTTCGTTGGCTGTGTGACCTAATCACCGGTGCCTTGGGCAAAACACACTTAAGCAGTCTATTGCCAGTGTGTGTTTGCCCCCTCAAAAGCTCATGTGTCTCTTCTGATCTCGGTTATCATTGGAGGCAGATCTAGGAGTCAGACCAATTTCTGTCTGTCTACCTGCCTATGCAGACAATCATAAGGCCAATGATTAACCGAAGTGACTCTAGTTAGTTTATAGAGGTAAAAACAAAAAAAAAGAATTGAACAAAAACTAACCATTCACAGCCATGAACACAACCCCATAAAGAATAACATTAACAACCATTCTCTCCTTATCTGAGGTTTTTCAGAGTGTGATAGGCAGCATAATCAATCATTCAATCAATCAATCAATCAATCTCCAAGATATCTTTCAGTCCTGGCATTCTGTGATTCTATGATACTAGTTTGTCAGGATGAAATTTAAAGCAGGTAAGCATCCTTTATTTATTAAATTTACATGCCGCCCTCTCAGAGATTGATTGATTGATTGATTGATTGATTTATATTTATTTATTTATTTATTTATTTATTTATTTATTTATTTATTTATTTATTTAACACTTTTATATGCCACCCAATTCCAAAGGACTCCGGGCGGCTTACAAACAAAATATAAAAAAACATAAAAACAATACAATTTAAAACAACAATCCTCCATCAAATTCATTCTAGTCGGGACCGGACCTCAATAGTGAGGTCAACAGCCCCAGGCCTGCCGGAGATAAGGCAAATCTGGGCGGCTTACAAACATTAACAAGATAAATAGACAAACAATGAGAATTACAATTGCAATACTATCTGAAAACTAGAACCAAGGAGACATATACACGTAGGGAAATGTCGCCACCTGGGAAGCTCTGGGTGCAGTTGAGCGATTTAACACGGAAACAACTTGTTGCTACCTTTGTTTTCTTCCTTTTTAATAATGTAACACAAGAAAGATTTTGGCAGCTGGCAGTGCACTGGGCTCAATAAAACTCCCAACCTTACTTTCTCCGGCTCATTTTTATCTGTTCTACAAGGGGAGATAAGAAATTCGTGATTAGCTGTGCACCTCATGGCGCAGTGATTAGAAATACAGGGGGATCGAGGTCACAGGAACAGGCCTCTCCTGCTCACTGAGTTAACCTGTTTGAGGTGTATTGTTGCACAAGGTTTTGAGAAAGCAACTAAGCGGGCTGGCTTTGAAGAAGATGCCAAGCCACACAGAATTACCTAAGCTTAACTCTCGGAGCTCATCCTGCTCCGTTCAAGCTATCATTAGTTATGCAAACCCAGCCAATAAGTAGACGTACACTTTAATATACACACGGTTTATGCAATGCCCTAAGGAAATCTATTTTAACCGGGATGTTTGAGTAAGGCATTAAAGCCCGCCACGCACAGTGTGCTGAGCCGTAAGTACAACATTATCATTGTTAACTTCGCATAGTGTGATTAAAAACAACAACAAAAACTCCTCGTTATGGCTGACATATTTATTTCAACTTTTTATATGCTTTCCAGCCTGTAAAATGTAACAACCGTATAAAAAACTTCCAACAGTCGCCTGGTTTAAATGCACATCTTCCCCAGATACTAAAACAGACAAAAAAAAATGTGTCGTGTGGCGCGGAACACTGTTCCCTTCCCACCAGAGGTGGGTTTCAAAAAATGTTCGAACCTACTCTGTGGGTGTGGCCTCCTTTGTGGGAGTGGCTTGCTGGCCATGTGACCTGGTGGGAGTGGCTTGCCAGCCATGTGTTTTCTCTCTCTCTCTCTCTCTCTCTCTCTCTCTCTCTCTCTCTCTCTCTCTCTCTCTCTTTCCTTCCTTTTGTCTCTCTGTCCCTTTTTCCTTTTTTTCTTTCATCTCTCTCACTTTTTCTTTCTTTTTTATTTATTTATTTCTTCCTTTCTTTCTCTTTCTCTCTCTGTGTGACTCTGTCTGTCTGTCTGTCTGTCTGTCTGTCTGTCTGTCTGTGTGAGTGGTGGGTTTCAAAAAATTTTGGAACCTCTTCTGTAGGTGTGGCCTGCTTTCCGGGTCCACTGGTGGAACCTCTTCTAACCAGTTGGGTAGATTTGACAAACCGGTTCTACCGAACTGGTGCGAACTGGTAGGAACCCACCTCTGCTTCCCACCAAAGGTGATCCCTATTTTTCTACTTGCATTTCTACATGCTTTCGAACTGCTAGGTTGACAGAAGCTGGGACAAGTCACGGGAGCTCACTCCGTTATGCGGTGCTAGGGATTCGAACCACTGAACTGCCAACCTTTCTGATCGACAAGCTCAGTGTCTTAGCCACTGAGCCACCACGTCCCTGAGGTGCGTGTACACAGACACAAAAATCTCAATGCAAGCAGAAAACCAAAGAGATTTTAGTGTGTGTGTGTGTATTTCTGAAATTGCCATCTGTGCTTGTGTTGTGGTGAAATCTGGTTTAACTCTGAAGGTTTTCTCGATGCTTCATGAGGAGGGCACATTGCCCTTATGTCTAGTGATAAATCATATGTGGGTGTCATGACTCTTCGAAGGACATGGGGAGTATGTGAGTGACTCAGATTATGAGCGTCACAAATTACGACCATAATGGGCAGACTCCATACGGTCATAACTCGAAAACCTCCTGTATACATTTATTTGAGAATCAACTCCACTGTTTTCAGTATGTCTCCTCCTGTGTTAATGCACACAGCATTGCATTAATATTACATCTATATTGGATTCAAAGCTGTCTTATTAGATGTAAACTGTTCACAAAAATATCTTAGAGAATTTAGTGTTAAAACATGTTGTAAAAACATGCCCTTCTGTGGTAAGAGTATTAGCATTCACAGTAAAAGAAGCGAAATTGGGCCAGACCCAACTTTTTAATGTGCCCTTTTGAAATGTGTCTGCTAATTTCCATGCTGTTTCTTTTAGTAGGGCAAAAGCATTGTAAATAATGGTTACTGACTTTGATGGCATATGGTGTGTAAATGAACACTGATGCGACAATATTTCAAGGAACTTTGCTCCGATCTCATAATTAGAGTTTTGCCTGCTACATTTACCTGTTTTCCCCTGTTACTTTAAAAAGGTTCCCCTCCACATATTTGCTAGTCATTCCTGACTCTAGGGGGCGGTGCTCATCTCCGTTTCAAAGCCGAAGAGCCAGCACTGTCTGAAGACGTCTCCGTGGTCATGTGGCCGGCATGACTCAACGCCGAAGGCGCACGGAACACTGTTACCTTCCCACCAAAGGTGGTTCCTATTTTTCTACTTGCATTTTTTACATGCTTTCGAACTGCGAGGTTGGCAGAAGCTGGGACAAGTAACGGGAGCTCACTCTGTTACGTGGCGTTAGGGATTCGAACCGCCAAACTGCCAACCTTTACTGATCGACAAGCTCAGTGTCTTAGCCCCTGAACCACCGCGTCTGTTACTTTAGCATCTAGATAAATTATTGGTGGTGGATTTCTTCAAAAGCACATTAAATTAATTACATTGATTCTAACAGTGGTGAGATTCTTGATGAACTAAATCTTGCCAAAAAGGGGACAAAATCAATTCACCTTCCACCTGAGATTATCAAGAACCATTAAGAATGGGATACAGGTAGTTTGACTTGCAACACTTCATTTAGTAACCTGTTGTGGCCCAGCAGGAGCCATTGGAGCTGCCACCAGACTCTGACAGCGAGGGGCTCTATGAGTCGGCTCTGGAGGATGTGGAGGACCCTGGACAGGGTTCCGACTCTGAGCAGGGCGCAGAGAGACTGGTTGGCCACCAGGTGGTGCCTGAGCTTTGGACCAGTGGGGAGGAGACAAGGGAGAGTAATCCAGAAGCCAGCAGTGAGTTGTTTCTGGATGCATGCCATCAAAGAGCTACTCGGGTCAGGAACAATTATTCAATTACAGGAGGTAATTGCGCTCAGCTGGTGGTCATTAGGCTCCTCTCCAGACTATAAAAAAGACTGCTTGTGCACACGCCCCTGTTGCAGAAGTCAACGCATTGACTAAAGAGAACGTAACTAACTTGGCAGGCTGGATTGCTGCCAAGATTTGTCTGACTTGCTGCCAAGGTCCTTATCTGTGTTTTTGCTCGGCTTTCAGCCACTGAGATTTTGGCTTCTTGCTATTAAAAGTACATTCTAATTAAGCTTGTCTCGGCTTTCGTTACTGGACGGAGGAAGGGGTCAGAACAGTGACCATTTGAAGTTACAATGGCACTGAAACAGATGACTTAGGACCATCTTCCGTGCAACATGGTCACATGGTCAAAATTCAAACACTTGGCAACTGACTCATACTTATGACGGTTGTAGTGTCCTGTGGTCACCTGATCACCTTTTACGACCTGCTGACAAGCCAAGTCAATGGGGGAGCCACCTTTAGTTAACAACCATATTACTAACTTAACAGCTGCAGTGATTCACTTAACAACTGTGGCAAGAAAAGCCGTAAAATGGGGCAAAACTCACTTTAAGCACTGTCTCTCTTAGGAACAAACGTTTTGACCTCAGTGGGGATTGTTAAATTGAGGAATACCTGTAGCTTTTTTTTTAAAAAAAAACCAGCTTCAGCCCTTGAGAGGGATTTCTCAAAGGACTGTCGTGACCAAGTTATAAACTTGGCCAGTACCCCAAATTTCCAAGCCAGCAGGGCCATTGCTGAGAATTCTTGATAGCCATAGATATAAAAAATGAAAGTATGAAAGATTGGGAAACACTGCTAGAATAACGTCTATCCATTAGTTGCAGAGTTGCTCTCCATGGTCCTGAACTCATCTGACAACTGCAGTACTTCGTGGCACTCCTCCATCGCTTCAGCTCTGCCTCTTCCTTTGCATTCTTACCTGGGGAAATAAGCTGCCCTGGGAATTTTTGCAGGCCAACCAAATTATAGAACCATGCTCATTGACAGGGCTGTGGTAGATGACAATCCCTAATCTACCACAACCCTGTCAATGTGCATTGTTCTACAATTGCCTAGAAGTTTGAGCTTATTATCTGCTTTAGTATAATGATCTGTGGGGATGATCTTACGAGCAGAGATGCAACTCTGGAGTGGTCTGATAAAAGGCAGATGAGCCCACAGCTGGAATATGGGCATAGCAAGGAACTCAGAAGAGACCCTCCCTAATTCCTTGGGCTGTAAAGGTGCCGGGAAGTGGGGTGGGGGAGAGGATGTATTTTCAGACTTGCAAAATGTTGTTCCTGTAGTTTTACAATAAAGTAGAATTAGCTCATCTGATCCTGTTTCCTGTCTGGTGTACCTTGTAAGGCGGACATCAATCTTGCCAATCTCTTGCTCCACCCATAAGCCGGGATGAGAAGCCAGACTCACACAACAATGGTCTGCAAAAGAAAACCACCACACCTCATAAAATCCAGCCTGATTTGCTGAACAACTGCATTGCTTAGCAACAGAAGTTCTGGTCCCAACTAATGATAATACATCGAGGACTACCTGTGTTTCTTTGGTGAACACATTTTCGTTAGGTGAACACATTTTGGGGTTTTGTTATCCCAGGTTTAGGATTTTGTGTGTGGTATTGTTCTGACCGAGGCTTCCCAAGAGCAGGAAGCAAACTCCTGGTCCCGACAAAATCCCCTTTTATTAATTTTCTGTGAGTTCTGCTCATTCACCTCCAGCAAAGACTTTCGAGGGAGGATTTACAGTCACAGACCTTCTCTGGTAAATGGTTCATATTTATGACAAATTGCTGCGTCCCGGGTGTGTGTGTGTGTGTGGGTCATGTGATCCTCTCTTGCGACCTCCTGACAAGCCAAGTCAATGGGGAATCCAGATGCACTGAACAAGCATGTGACTCACTTAACAAAGGCAACGATTCAACTTAACAAACGGTGGCAAAGAAAACTGTAAAATGGGGCAAACCCGCTTAACAAGTGTTTCACTTAGCAGCATAAAGTTCGGGCCTCAATTGTGGTTGTCACTCAAGAACTACTTGTATCTGTAGCTAATTCTCTCTGTATCTCAGATTCTGGTAGCCTGGGAGCATTGACACTTTTTACACAATCGCTGAAAATAGGAGAAGCGGTTGAGATGTGATAGCCAGGTAGAGGTCCTTCATTGATGTTTATTGTTTCGTGGCTTATTTATTTATTAATTATAATTTATATTTATATATAAATATTTTGAAAACAGTGTATCATCTGGACACTTCATTTTACTGAAAACAACAAATATACTACTACTACTACTATTACTACTACTACTACTAGTAGTACTACTACTACTACTACTACTACTACTAATAATAATAATAATAATAATAATAATAATAAATTGGAGCCGTTGGTGCAATACCCAAAGGGCTACCTCGCTATTTAGAAATTTTAAATTTATCAGACTTGAACATTCTGATTCTACAGAAAACCTCCCTACTTGGAACAGCTGATATCCTCCAACGTTACCGTAACAGTTCCTAGGTCCTTGGTTAGGACTCGAGCTATTGAGCTACCAACCAGCCCCAAAGGCTGTGAATCTCACCAAAGATTAAACACATAATAATAATAATTAACAGTTCCTAGGTCCTTGGTTAGGACTTGAGCTGTTGAGCTACCGACCAGCCCCAAAGGCTGTGAATCTCACCAAAGATTAACCAGTAATAATAATAATAATATGCATAGTAATTATAGCAATAATTATATTAAAAGCTTATCTGTAATCATATTAATTATACTAGCATGCTTATAGAAATAAATAACGTTCATCTTTTACATACACATAACAATAATCTTTCTTCTTCTAACTTCTATCTTACATCTAACCACTGATACATCTAACCATTATTCCCATGTTGAATAATACTCCGTGTCCCCTCTATCTTTTATTTTTAATGTCAATCTATCCATCTCTGCACAGTCCAAATATTTTCCGGATTATGTCTTCGTCTGGCGGGGTGTTCTCATTTTTCCAATATTGTGCAGATACAATTCTCACTGCTGTCAATACGCAAAGTATTAAGTACACAGTCCCTTTGTCACAGATTTCTGGTATTATACCTAACCAAAAAATATTTCTGGCTTTAAATCTATATGCTGCTTCATCCTCTTTTCCAACCATGTCTGTATTTTCGTCCTGTATTTTCTTGCCTTCATACATGTCCACCGCATGTGATCATAGGTGTGTCATGGCTTCTAAAAATGGCATGGGAATTTGCAGTCTTCAGGAACCCTCCTCTTCTTCTAACATAGAAGGGCCTTGATCTTCTGCCTTATGTCTAACATTGTTGATTAGACTCCTCCTTTTGGGAGAGCCACGTTCCCGCAGCTGCCACCTGGGGTCAGCATATGCTAATTCTTGGTTTGGAAAAAGATGACTTGGATTGAATCGTTCCAGGCCTCTTCTTATGCACGTCGGCTGCTTCGAGACCCCAACTCATTTTAACATTCCCTATCACTGTGGGAACAATGCAATAAGAGACTCTCTCTAAGAGAGAGAAGCACTTAGTTAGTTTTAGGCAGGACACACCCTGGTTAACTTCATCCTGATTTCTTTTTTTAAAAAAACGACAAATGTATTTTGTTGTTGTTAGTTGCGAAGTCGTGTCCGATCCATCATGACCCCATGGACAACGTTCCTCCAGGCCTTCCTATCCTCTACCATCTTCTGGAGTCCATTTAAGCTCATGCTGACTGCTTCAGTGACTTCATCCAGCCACCTCCTTCTCTGCCGTCCCCTTCTTCTTCTTTTGCCCTCAATCTTTCCCAGCATGAGGCTCTTCTGCAGGGAGTCTTTCCTTCTCATTAGGTGGCCAAAGTATTTGAGTTTCCTCTTCAGGATCTGGCCTTCTAAAGAGCAGTCATGGTTGATCTCCTCTAGGACTGACCGGTTGATCTCCTCTAGGACTGACCGGTTGGATCGCCTTGCAGTCCAAGGGACTCAATGCAGGAGTCTTCTCCAGCCCCAGAGTTCAAAGGCCTCCATTCTTTGGCGCTCAGCCTTCCTTGTGGTCCAACTTTCACAGCCATCCATTGCAACTGGGAAAACCATCGCCTTGACTTACTCACACACGGTTAACGTCCCGTTCTCTGGATTCAGACAACACAGCCTGAATGATAAACTCATCACTCAAGCTGCATTCCTATGTAGCACATTGAGTTAAAATGCAGTCACTGATAAAGGAGAATATTTTATAGCTCAGGGTTGAAATGAGGGGCTCCTTGGTGCTCTCAGAGCTTGGTGGCTTTCTTGCAGACTTTGCATTACCCAACTAGGGAACCTCATCAATGCTAAAACTTTGTTACCTAGTTGGGCAATGAAAAGCCTGCAACAAAATAGCCCAGCTCAGAGAGCACCAAGGAGCCGCTAAAATCGCTCAGTTTGTGGTTCAAGGCATTGTGTGTTAATAGATTAGGGTTAGGGGAGGGGTTGTAGGATTTGTACCAGGGTGCGTATGCGCATATTGAAGTATGGATTCCCTTCCAATTATATTATGGAGCAGCTGTACTTTACTTACTGTTGTGGCCTGCCAGGGGGCAGTGGAGCTGGCAGCAGATTCACACAGTGAGGAGGTTGGGGAGGAACATGGGCCATTCCTGGATTCTGGGGAAGGCTCTGTGTTGGAGGCAGAGAGGGGGCCAAGGCCGTCTGACAGTTATCAGCTGCCTTCGGAATCAGATATCAGTGAGGCAGATAAACAGCTGGAGCCTGTTCCCAGTGTGTGCATGCACAGAGTTACAAGAAGAAGAGAACAGCTAAAGAACAGGGGTCGACTTGGGAGTAAGGCCACAGGTGGACGATGAATGCCCCCCCCCCCCCCCAGAGGAAATCAAAGAGGAGCGAAAGGGGAGTGGAGTTTGCAGGAGACAATTAGTTCGCTTAATTGGTTTGTGACTTCCCGAGAACTCCTTGCCATGTTTTGCAGAGATCGGCAGCTCTCCAAGCCTGATGAGGTCTGTGACTGTAAATCCTCCCTTGAAAGACTTTACTGGATGGGAATGAGCATAATTCAGTCAATTAATCCAAGAGGTTTCGTCAGGACCAGAAGTTTGCTTCCTGCTCTTGGGAAGCCTCGGTCAGAACATTTACTTGTAGATACAGGAAGCCAGTCCTGTTCCGTTTGGGATTCCAAACATCTGCCAGAAATATGACACCACGGCCTTTCACAGTGTTGTGTGCATGTTTGTGTATGTGCGTGTGGAGGGGGAAGATAGGCCAAGGGTTCCAAAGGAAGATTCCTAAGAGTGAAGCAACATTTCCAGAGATTGGCGTCGCCTAACACAACCCATGCCAAAATCTGATTCGCTCCAGCGTGACTCAACACGCTTTGCGAAATCTATCTGCTGCAATTTGTAAAAGGACATTTTTTTTGTTTTGATAGATTTGCAGGAAGCCGAGTCCAAATTGCAGGAGTTTTGTAGGGGAGAGTTTTGCTTTGATCCTGGGGCCAAGAACAGTTTGAGACTTTAATCAGATCCCGGAGATGTTCAGTGTTCCTGGAGGAAAATATCCCTTAAAAAAAAAAAGTATTAATTTTCTATGGTTTACATTTGTTAGTGCTTAATAAACACCGTGTTGTCTGGATATTTAATTTGCTCGACAGTACAGATTGCATTCTTAACTCTCCACTCCATTTTCCCCCCCAACCACTGGTAAAATAAATTCCATGTTTGATAATATCCCGTGTCTTCTTTCCGTTTGATTCTCAGTGCAAGTCTATCCATTTCTGCGCAAAATAATATCTTCTTTTTTAAAAATTTTTTATTTTATTTTCAATTTCATATATACATTCACAATTATATGATCTCATAACTGTTATTAATAATATGTATTTATAACAATTTTTCCCTACTGTTGACAATATACTTGAAGATTGCTTTTTTATCATCCCATAGATCCATCTTATCTTGCCACCGTCCTACTTCTTCTTCTTCCCTCCCTCCCTCTTTCCTTCCCTCGTTTCTTCTCTCCTACTCCCCTTCCTTCCCTCCCTCCTTCCCCTTCCCTCCTTCTCTCCTTCCCTCCTTCCTTCCCTCCTTCCTTCCCTCCTTTCTTTTCTCCTTCTCTCCTTCCTTTCCCCCTTCCTTTCCTCCTTCCTTCCCCCCTTCCTTCTCTCCTACATTCCCTCCTTCCTTCCCTCCTTTCTTTTCTCCTTCTCTCCTTCCTTTCCCCCTTCCTTTCCTCCTTCCTTCCCCCCTTCCTTCTCTCCTACATTCCCTCCTTCCTTCCCTCCTTTCTTCTCTCCTTCTCTCCTTCCTTCCCTCCTTCCTTCCCTCCTTGCTTCCCTCCCTCCTTGATTATCTTCTTGATTATCTCTTCATCTCGCGGTATTTCTTCCTTCCTTTTTCCAATATTGTGCGAATATAATCCTGGAAGGGATTTGGTTGTTTTTTTAAAGAAGGAGAAACAAAGAAGATTAAAGCACACGTCATGTGAACTCCGTAACTCCTTCCTGATGCGCGAGGGGTTTCGTCATACCAGCTGCCTGCGAGGACCCTTTTAAATCAGCTCCATCTCTCAACCCCAACACGCGGATACGGCTCGTAAAAGTGCCACGCACAATTAAGCTGTAGTAGAGAAAGAAACCCCAGTCTTTTTTAAGAGCCTATCCGGCGCTCCTAGAATTGACAAGTGCACCAGCCAAAGGCAGGGAGTCCAGAGTGGTAGATTCAGGGAGGGCAGCTAGCCAGGACAGTGACGCAAGTGATGTTCTGCTCAGCACTCCAGCATGCCCCACGGCACATGATGCAGCTTAAAGTGGGTCTTGTTGAATTGGATTGTAATGCAAGAATTTTTAAAAACACAACAACAGGAGCTGAACGCTTCCTTGGGGGCATCTGCCACCCACCCACTGGCTCCATTCATTCACAGGGGAGGGTGGAATGGAGTTAACCTCGTAGTTAAGCATGTCATCTGCTCCTCTCACTGGTTGGCTGGATGGCATGGCCTACTGGATCCCCAAGTGGCCAATCGCAACCAGAAATAGAATAGAATAAGAATAAGATTAAGAATAGAATAAGAATAAGCATAAGCATAAGGATAGAATAAGAATAAGAATAAGAATAAGAACAAGAACAAGAACAGAATAAGAATAAGAATAAGAATAAGAATAGAATAAGAGCAAGAGTAAGAGTAAGAGTAAGAGTAAGAGTAAGAATAAGAATAAGAATAGAATAAGTAAGATAAGAATAAGAATAGAATAAGAATAGAATAGAATAAGAATAGATTAAGAATAAGAATAGAATAAGAATAGAATAGAATAGAATAAGAATAGATTAAGAATAGATTAAGAATAGAATAAGAATAAGAATAGAATAAGAATAGAATAAGAGTAAGAGTAAGAGTAAGAGTAAGAGTAAGAGTAAGAGTAAGAGTAAGAATAGAATAAGAATAAGAACAGAATAAGAATAAGAATAGAATAAGAGTAAGAGTAAGAGTAAGAGTAAGAATAAGAATAGAATAAGTAAGATAAGAATAAGAATAGAATAAGAATAAGAATAGAATAAGAATAGAATAAGAATAAGAATAGAATAGAATAAGAGTAAGAGTAAGAGTAAGAGTAAGAGTAAGAATAGAATAAGAATAAGAACAGAATAAGAATAAGAATAGAATAAGAGTAAGAGTAAGAGTAAGAGTAAGAATAAGAATAGAATAAGTAAGATAAGAATAAGAATAGAATAAGAATAGAATAAGAATAAGAATAGAATAAGAATAGAATAAGAATAAGAATAAGAATAGAATAGAATAAGAATAGATTAAGAATAAGAATAGATTAAGAATAGATTAAGAATAGAATAAGAGTAAGAGTAAGGGTAAGGGTAAGGGTAAGGGTAAGGGTAAGGGTAAGGGTAAGAGTAAGAGTAAGAGTAAGAGTAAGAGTAAGAGTAAGAATAAGAATAAGAATAAAAGAATAAAAGAATAGAGAAATGGCCTCCCTTAGACAGCAAACCAACTTGGTGACAAATAGAATGGAATAGAATATGGAAAGAATAGAATAGAATAGAATAGAATAGAATAGAATTCTTTATTGGCCAAGTGTGATCGGACACACTATACATTTGCCTTTGGTGCATATGCCCTCAGTGTACATAAAGAAAAATAAAATACATTCATCAAAAAATCATAAGATACAACACTTACTGATATTCAGCGGGGTGGGGTGGGGGGCCTGCTTCAGTGGGCATGATCCATTTGCTGGGAACAGGAGAATCAAAGCGCCCCACATGTCCCACCAAAGAATAGACGAGAAGACAGAAGAGAGAAGAGAATAGAATACAAAATGGAATAGAATAGCGAAGAGAAGAGAATAATAGAGTAGAGTAGAGTAGAGTAAAGAAGAATAGAATAGAATTCTTTATTGGCCAAGTGGGATTGGACACACAAGGAATTTGTCTTTGGTGCAGATGCTCTCAGGGTACATGAAGGAAAATAAAATATAATACATTCATCAAGAATCATTAGAATAGAATAGAATAGAATAGAATAGAATAGAATAGGATAGAATAGAATTCTTTATTGGCCAAGTGGGATTGGACACAAAAGGGATTTGTCTTTGGTGCCTAGGCTCTCAGGGTACATAAAAAGACAAGATACATTCGCCAAGAATCATAAGGTGCAACACTTAATGATCATCACAGGGTACAAATTAGCAGTCAGGAAACAATCAATATCAAAAGGATACAAGCAACAAAGTTACAGCCCTGCAGTCATAAGTTGGAGGAGATGGGTGACCATCTCCTTGAGACCCCTTTAGGCGACCTACCGCGGCGCAGAGACACCCACCCACCCACCACCCCGACGGCCTCCGTTGCCTCGAGAGGGGCCCGTCCTAGCCCGGCCGCGCCGACTGGCCGAGCCCCCCATCCCCGGCATCCCCCCCCCCTCCGCTCCGCCTGAGTGACAGCCCCAAGTGGGCCGACTATAAATAGCTGGGTGGCGGCCCTCCGGGGGTGATTGACGGCCGCTGCGCTGGGGTTGCGCGGAGCGGCCCGTAGCCCACTCAGCCCCCGACCGGGAGCCTCCTGGGACCCCCGGCGTGTGCGCGACCCCCCTACCCTGCCCTGCTCCCCGCTCGCCGGACCAAGCGCCGCCACCCCTGGGCTGATCGCGATGGGCTCCCGGCGGAGACCCCTGGGCCGCTCCTACTCGGGCAACGGGTCCTCCTTGAGCTACTGCCCCGGCCCCGGCAGCGATGGCGAGGATAACGGACCCCTGGTGGAGTACCGGCCGGATAGGCGCAGTTACCTGCTTAGCGTGCGCCCCGAGAACAGGTAGGGAGCCGCGGAGGGGAAAGAGGGGTCCGCTGGGGACGAGGAATGAAGAAGCTCCAGCCCCCCCCCCCAGCCCCGTTGGAAGCCAAAGGGCGCTGCGCCCCTTGCCAGGCGCCGGGGAGGGGTCTTTTTTCAGCAGGAGACACCCCCCTTTTCCCCGAGGGTCCCAAATGTGACCCTCGGTTGGGAAGCCTCTAGTCCCGGGCACCAGATGAGGTGGAAGGCGGTAGGAGGGAGCGAGGGCTCCTTCGGAAGATCCGTGGCTTGCGGAATTCGCGGCCACAAGATTCGGGGGTTATTGGGGGGGGGGGGCGCTGCTCTAGCGAGCTTCCGAAGGAGGAGGCTGATTCAATCTCTGGGTAAAAGCCAAGTGGCCGAAATGAAGTCCTCCCCCCCTTTCTTGCAAGAGCAGGACCCCCCCCTCCCCCGGACAAGGCGTTGGGGAGGTCTGGAACCCTTAAAAAAGAGAAAGGGGCTATTTCTGTCTGGGGTGGCTTGGAGGCTTTCTCTCCCAAAAAAAACCCACGACCCTGACCCAATGCTTTTGTCCCAAGACCTCTTCCCTCCCTCCCTCCCTCCCTCCCTCCCTCCCTCCCTCCCGCAATCCCAGCAAACTTTCGCCTGACTTTCAAAGAAATGGGGAAGGGGCCAGGATCCCGGAGTTGAGAAATGGGCGTTCCGTGAAGGAAACCGAAGCAGGTTCTCACAGGCGAATCGGTAGCGGGAATTTTGAGTAGTTGGGAGAACCTGGCCCCAGAGTGGGGAAGGAATGGGGATTTTGCAGTATCCTTCCCCTGGAGTGGGGAGGGAATTGAGATTTGGCAGTATCCTTCCCCTGGAGTGGGGAGGGAATGGAGATTTTGCAGTATCCTTCCCCTGGAGTGGGGAGGGAATGGAGATTTTACAGTATCTTCCCCTGGAGTGGGGAGGGAATGGAGATTTTGCAGTATCCTTCCCCTGGAGTGGGGAGGGAATGGAGATTTTGCAGTATCCTTCCCCTGGAGTGGGGAGGGAATGGAGATTTTGCAGTATCTTTCCCCTGGAGTGGGGAGGGAATGGAGATTTTGCAGGATCCTTCCCCTGGAGTGGGGAGGGAATGGAGATTTTACAGTATCCTTCCCCTGGAGTGGGGAGGGAATGGGGATTTTGCAGTAGGCCCTCCTCTTCTGAAAGAGATCTTGGTAAAGAGAGCCTCTTCTGTGGTTAAAGTCATCAGGAGACCTCAAGTTCTAGTCCAGTGATGGTGAACATTTTTCTGCTCGGGTGCCAAAAGAGGGGCAAATAGAGTTGGATAGGTTGAGGTTATAAGAATCAGAATAGAGCTGGAAGGGACCTTGGAGGTCTTCTAGTCCAGCCCCTTGTTGAAGCAGCAGACCCTATACCATTTCAGCCAAGGGGCTGCCCAATCTTTTCTTGAAAATCTCCAGTGATGGAGAAGGAAGGAAGGAAGGAAGGAAGGAAGGAAGGAAGGATAACTGAGTTGGAAGGGACCTTGGAGGTCTTCTAGTCCAACCCCTTGCTGAAGCAGGAGACCCTATACCATTTCAGACAAGTGGCTGCCCAATCTTTTCTTGAAAATCTCCAGTGATGGAGAAGGAAGGAAGGAAGGAAGGAAGGAAGGAAGGAAGGAAGGAAGGAAGGGACCTTGGAGGTCTTCTAGTCCAACCCCTTGCTGAAGTAGGAGACCCTATGCCATTTCAGCCAAGTGGCTGCCCAATCTTTTCTTGAAAATCTCCAGTGATGGAGAAGGAAGGAAGGAAGGAAGGAAGGAAGGAAGGAAGGAAGGAAGGAAGGAAGGATAACTGAGTTGGAAGGGACCTTGGAGATCTTCTAATCCAACCCCTTGCTGAAGCAGGAGACCCTATACCATTTCAGCCAAGCGGCTGCCCAATCTTTTCTTGAAAATCTCCAGTGATGGAGAAGGAAGGAAGGAAGGAAGGAAGGAAGGAAGGAAGGAAGGAAGGAAGGATGAATAACTGAGTTGGAAGGGACCTTGGAGATCTTCTAATCCAACCCCTTGCTGAAGCAGGAGACCCTATACCATTTCAGCCAAGTGGCTGCCCAATCTTTTCTTGAAAATCTCCAGTGATGGAGAAGGAAGGAAGGAACGAAGGATAACTGATTTGGAAGGGACCTTGGAGGTCTTCTAATGCAGCCCCATGCTCAAGCAGGAGACCCTATACCATTTCAGACAATGGCTGCCCAATCTCTTCTTGAAAGTCTCCAGTGATGGGGCACCCACAATATCTGAGGGCAACTTCTATTCCACTGGTTAATTGTCCTCTCTGTTAGGAAACCTCTTATTAATTCCAGGTTGCTTCTCTCAAATAACAAGAAGTAGAATAGGATAGAGCTGGAAGGGACCTTGGAGGTCTTCTAATCCAGCCCCCTGCTCAAGCAGAAGAAACGATACCATTTCAAACCACCTTTGGTGGGAAGATAACAGCGTTCCGTGTGCCTTCGGCATTGAGCCATGCCGGCCACATGACCACGGAGACGTCTTGGGACAGCGCTGGCTCTTCGGCTTTGAAACGGAGATAAGCACCACCCCCTAGAGTCGGGAATGACTAGCAGATATGTGCGAGGGGGAAACCTTTACCTTAAGAAGGCTTCTTTGAATTAAGAACGGGATGTAGCTCCCCTCTTGTGTTGATCCAATTGTGGATCTACTTTGAGCCTGGAAGGGGACACTTCTTTACATGAAAACAGTTAACCTGTAATGGTTTGTGGGCGACAAAGTTCTAATGGTATGGTGGGTGATGATGTCGTAGGAAGTAGCAAACAAATCTAGTAAACAAGGGTTTGCAAAATATGGATTTTTGTTCCTATGACCCCCACTTAATGACCTTGGACCAGTTTTTATATCTCACCATATAAAAACTGGTCCAAGATAATTAAATGAGGGTCATAAAAACAAAAATCCAGATTTTTCAACCCCCCCCCCTTTTTTTTTATATATCTCACCATATGTCTTTCTTTCCAGAGGGACTGTCCCCACTAGTGTTGACTGACAATTTCCCATCCCCCTGGAAACAGGCAGTTGATCACAAGCTGGGTTCTTATGGGCTCTCACCATTATTCTTAATGTCCCTAGGCTTTGAGCAAGCAAAGCAAGTAGTAATTAATAGAATGAGGGACATGGAGTTCCAAGAAGAACTTAATAGGTTGCCTCTCCACAGTAGGGACAGAATCAAACAGGGTGTGTGGGAATCAGCAAGATATCTAAATGACCTGATCTCCCCAAAACAAAGAATAGCTTTCTTCAGAGCCAGGTTTAATATTCTTCCTTCAGCACTCCTCCAGGGCAGGTGTAAGAGAACACCTATAGCAGAATGGGTTTGTATATATGGTAAAGGAGAAATGGAAGATAATTGACATGTTCTAATACACTGCGAGCTATACAGAGCTTGTAGGTCTGCACATATTCTCCCCTTATTAGACAGATTGCCAGGGAAGGCAGACCATTTTTATCTAGGCTTCCTCCTCTAGGACACTAACCCAGTTACCACGTATGCAGTGGCAAAGTTCTGTGCTGCTGCAATGTCCATAAGAAAAAAAATTGGCTACCATCTTGTACCAATTATCTGTGTTGTAGAAAAAACAGGACCCGCAAGCCAGCTCTTTAGGGAAGGAATAGTTTATTTGCACAGGTTCATAGCAAAGAATAAATGGCCTGAACAATGAGTGACAGGCAGGAAATTCCTTATATAGTTTATCGCTTTCAGATAAAGCCATCTGGTAGTTTTGGATACACCCCTCAAGATTTGCCCCTGAGTTACAGCAATATTATGTCTACAGGAAGTAATAATATATAGTCAGCCAACGGTCAACTATAGCATACATTTGGGGAAGTGAATTGTGTCTTTCCAGACAGATTTTACAGTCAAGCCAGCAGATACATTAAAATAGAGACTTTTGCTTCAGCAGTTTTCATGTGCATACTTCCTAAAAGCAAACGTTTGCAATTTCTATATATGAACAGTTAAAGCTTCATATCATGAGACCCTAGTTTGGTTCAGGCTTGAGGCCTACTTTGGTTCAGCCTGCTACCTCATCTGGACATATCTCTAACAATCTTTGGACCATTATGTTATTATCCACTTTTAATGTCAATACTTTTGAATTATATTTTAATGTGTATTGCTGGTCTTTGACCGTAATAAAGATTTTACTTACTTACTATATCTCACCATAGCTACCTTGAAAGCCTGTTGAGAGGATAAAGCAGGGATAAAACAGAAATGCGGGTGTGTGCTTTCCTGAATTAAGGGGTGGCAAATCAAGATAATAGTATCAAAATTACACAAGTGCTTGATATTAATTCCATTATGGCATGACTTACCTACCTGGAGCCTTGCTGTGTATCTGAAACTCTTTAGAGATGCAGGCTCCACACGCAAACACACAGTCACCATTGGGGGGGGGGGATGCGGCAAAGGCTTCTTATGTTTCCAAATAGGAAGCTATCCACCATTTTTACTGCCATCTGTAAAAAAGATTGTAAGGAGTGGGAAAATGCAGGGAACTCTTATTATGAGCCGGTTCACTGTGAAAATGGATTAGGAATGTATTGACTGTGAAGCAGATGGTGGTTTTTATTTTTTATTTTTTGGTGTTGCTGTATTAGCAGAAGGGGGGAACGAAGCAAAAATGTTTAAGGAAGAATCTTTTCCAAATGGTTATTGAAAGCTTATAGTTCTGTTGAGTTTTACACAATCTAGGATACCTGGTCATTCTAGTCCTTTTTCTACTGTTTCTTTCCTCTTTTTTCCTTTTTATTTCTCTCTTTCTCCCTCCTCCTCCTCCTCCTCCTCCTCCTCCTCCACCACCACCACCACCACCTCCACCTCCACCTCCACCTCCACCTCCACCTCCACCTCCTCGTTCTTCTGCCTCCTCCTCCTCTTCCGCCTCCTCCTCCTTCCTCTTTCTTCCTTAGAATAGAATAACAAGAATTGGAAGGGGTCCTGGAGGTCTTCTAGTCCAACTCCTTGCTTAGGCAAGAAACCCTACACCACTTTAGACAAATAGTTGTCCAATCTCTTCTTAAAAACTTCTAGTGTTGAAGCATTCACAACTTCTGGAGGAAAGTTGTTCCACTGATTAATTGTTCTAACTGTCAGGAAATTCCTTCTTAGTTCTAAGTTGCTTCTCTCCTTCATTAGTTTCCACCTATTGCTTCTTGTCCTGCCCTCGGGTGCTTTGGAGAATAGCTTGACTCCCTCTTCTTTGTGGCAACCCCTGAGATATTCTTCCTTCTTTCATCTTTCTTCTCTTCTTTCTTCTTTCTTTCTTCTTCCTTCTTCTTCCTCCTCTTCCTCTTCCTCCTCTTTGCCATCTTCCTCTCCCTTGACTCCCCCTCCCCCTTCTGGTTGTTGTTGTTGTTGTTATGATGTTGTCTCTTTCAAACCAGATCGAGACTGCCCCAAGCTTTTGTGATAAAATTCATAATGTTGTGAATTCTACAGTTCCAATCCATCCTGTGGCACAAATCCATCTCTTCCCTATTCACCCCAGCCTCCTGCCTCCTCCACCCTCAAACCTCACATTTCTAAAAAGATTGAGTGACAAGATGGCAAGATCGTCTCTAACTCCCCTAGACTGAAGCCAGTCAATGGCCATTGCATCTCTCTAGCCAAGTGGACACACTCCCGCCTCTCCCAAAGTCGTTCTAGAAAGCAACCTCCAACCTTGTAAGATAGGAAATGCCCAAAGAGGTCGCATAGAACCTAGATTTTGAAAAAGGTTATCAGGTTTTCTCAAGAATAATGCTTTTTCCAGAGGAGAAGAGAAAGGAGAGGGAAAGAAGAAAGGGAAAAGGAGAGGAAGAAATGGAGGGGGAGTAAGAGTAGGAGAGAGGATAGGATAGGGAAGAAGAGGGGAGGAGTGGGGAAGAGGAAAGGGAAATAGAGAAGGGAAAGGAGAGGAGGAAAGAAGAAAGGAGAGAAGAAGGGAGGGAAGGAGAAAAGGGGAAGGAAGAAGAAGGAGGGTCGTTATAAAATAAGATGGGTGTAAGGGATGGCAGAAAGGCAACCTCAATTATATTTTTAACTTTTGGAGGAGGAAAAACATAAATATTAAAAGATAACACATATTATTTTTTTTTAAAAGAATAATGCTATTACTATTAGAAGGGTGTAGCAAATAATGAATAACTGAAGAATGAAGGAGTACGTGCTGACATAAATATACGTATATAAATAACATTAGAACCTCATAAGTTTGATCAATGTAGTAATTCTCATTTGTAGCAATATTATTTTTGTATCACAATGAATGACACTCAGATGCCACACTGTCCTTGTCATAATGCTGATGTACATTTAAAAATACAAAAATAAACATTTTATGCAAAATAAATAAATAAATAAAAACCGAGTTTGTATCCCCTTGCAAAAATATGGAGCCATCTCCTCCCACTTCCCAAACCTGGAGCTGTTTTGTGTTGGTGCCACATAATCTCAATTCTACTTTCCATCCCTTTGGCTGTCTAGCGATGCCCCCTGAGATCCGATCACAGTTTTTGAGTTTTGGAAAAAGGACTTTGGGATCCATTCGAAGGAACAAATTAAAAGGAGGGCATTTCTCGCGACAACGAAGGGGGTCACAGTCTGGCTTTTCAATAGGCCAATTGGAGGAGAGAAGTTGGAGAGAGCTGGCTAAGGGAGAACAGATGGGCTATTTATATGCTTGCTTTCCGGAATGCTGCACTCTGACGGGGCCTCCGCAAGATAGTGTTCAGCTCGTTCTCTGGTTTCCCAAGAGGGTATGTTGACACCTAGGAACCGATTAAAGCCGAACTGTCATGTCACAGCCAACACAACATTGTTCTTCGTGTGTCCGCACTCCATTCTTTTTTTTTCAAGAGGCTTTGTTCTGACCGAGGCTTGAAGCAAACTCCTTGTCCCGACAAAAAAACCCTTTTATTAATTGACTGCGAATTCTGCTCATTCACACCCAGCAAAGCCTTTCGAGGGAGGATTTACAGTCACAGACCTTATCTGGCTTGGGAGGATTTACAGTCACAGACCTTATCTGGCTTGGAGAGCTGCCAGGCAGATCTCTGCAAAACTTGGCAAGGAGTCTTGGAAAGTCACAAACCAATTAAGCAAACCAATTGTCTCCTGCAAATTCCACTCCCCTTTCGCTCCTCTTTTATTTCCTCTGGGAGGGGCCCTTCATCGTCCACCTGTGGCCTTACTCCCAAGTTGACCTCTGTTCTTTAGCTGCTCCCTTCGTTTGGCTGCTCTGCGCATGGGCACACTGGGAACAGGCTCCAGCTGTTCGTCTGCCCCACTGATGTCTGACTCTGAAGGCAGCTGATAACTGGCATACGGCTCTGGTACCCCCTCTCTGCTTCCGACACAGAGCCCCCCATCAGAGCCTTCCCCAGACTCCAGGACTGGCCCATCTTCCTCCCCAACCTCCCTCACTCTCTGAATCTGCTGTCAGCTCTGCTGGCGGGTCACAACATTTTTCTTGGAAGACATTTCGCTTCTCATCCAAGAAGTTTCTTCAGCTCTGGAAGCTTCTTGGATGACAAGAATATAAATATAAAAACCAGAAAGTCCAGTTTCCTCTTGAAAAAAGCACCTTTGGGGACAACCATGACCTGGATGACTGAGAATGGACAGAGTCTCTCCATTCTGCAGTTCAGGAATTACCAAGAGACTGACAGCCTCTGATTAATTGTTCTAAGTGTCAGGAAATTTCTCCTTAGTTCTAAGTTGCTTCTCTCCTTGATTAGTTTCCACCCATTGCTTCTTGCCCTGCCCTCAGGTGCTTTGGAGAATAGCTTGACTCCCTCTTCTTTAGGGCAGCCCCTCAGAGACTGGAAGACTGCTATCGTCTTGCCTTTAGTCCTTCTCCTGCAGAAGGAGTCAGTGCCTCGTTGTTGATTTCTCAATAGTCTCAACCAGAGTTTTTAGAGTTCAAGAAAGCGGGAGTTATTACAAACGTTTCAACGAATCATCTTGCAAGTGACTTTTTTTGCTACCATCGCTGCTAATTGGTGGTTGGGAGCAGTGGTGGGTTTCAAAAACTTTTAGAATTTTTCTTCTGTAGGTGTAGCCTGCTTTGTGGGAGTGGCTTGCTGGCCATGTGACCAGATAGGAGTGGCTTTCCGGCCATGTGATCAGGTGGGAGTGGCTTGGCAGTCATGTGACCGGGTGGGCACGGCCAACTTGTAAAATGTGGTGAAACTCACTTAACGACGCTCTTGCTTAGCAACCAAAATGTTGGCTCAGAAACTCTGGCATTTGAAGCAGGCAAGTCTTAAAGCTGTCAAGTTACAAGACCCTTGCACCCCTAACCCTTTAGAAAAAAACAACGCCAGGGGTGTTCAAACTTGACAGCTTTAAGACTTGTGGACTTCAACTCCCAGAATTCCTCCTCTTGCTCTTCATCTTGATGATGTGCGGATGGGCAGGGGGAGGGAGCTGGAACCGGTTCTAAATTAGATAGATTTGTGGAACCTCTTCTATAGAAGAGGTTAGAACTGGCAGGAAACCCACCCCTGGTTGGGGGGGAGGGAAACATTTGGCCGTGTGATAACTGCTTTCTGCTCCTCTCCATGAGGTCCTTCATTCAGAACTTTGGTTACCATGGTCAACCTCCTTTGCTTATCCTCACTAGTCGTCAGAAGCAGCTGAATTATATTAATAACCTTGACCTCGGCCAGAAGATTGGTTTCTTGGATGCTGTGATTTCATCTCTTTTCTCTGTTTCTCTCTCTCTCTCATTCTCTCTCTCTCCCTCCCTCCCTCCCTCCCTCTCTCTCTCTCTCTTTCAAGCCTAATTCTTTTCTTTGCTGTTTCTGCTTAGCTTGCTACCCAGGCGGGCGTCCCCCACCAGCTATGGAAGGTAAATCTACTCCTACTACGCCTTGGCCAACTGCGACTCAGTGGCATCCAAACTTTTGGTGTGGCGCACTGTCGTCCAGGGATACTAACAACTCTGCCTACATTGCCAGGGAGCTTACACCCCACCCCCCCCCCGCTTGCTTCTGTTCGGTGGCACCTTCCTTGCTACGTGTTGGTTAAAGCCATGTTGGGTTTCCTCAAGGACCAAGCCCCCCCCCCCCACTCTAACCACTTCATAGACACAAGGCTCGGTTTGGAAACAGGTCCTTGCTCAAATCTGGCAATAGGTTTATAAGCTCGTTTGAGCTAGAAGAAGGGGATTGGTCAAGTTTCTCCTGGGTTGAGTGGAGATTTGAATCTGGGCCTCCTGTGTCTCAGTCCAAGTAGTTTAACAGATTAACCGTTGGAAGGGACCTTGTAGGTCATCTAGTCCAACCCCTTGCCCAAGCAGGAGACCCTATATCTGCCTCTACTAGGATTGAACTCGCAACTTCCTGATTGTGAGTCGAGAGCCCCACCTCTAGGCCACAGCAGTCCACTAGGGACTTAGTGACAAATAGAAGAGAACATCGGTAGCTTAGACTTGACCTGTTGGGTTCTTGGTGTTCTCTAAGCGTGGTGCCAACCCTGAAGTGCCAACCCATGGCTGAGGCCATCTTGGAGGCTTCAGGGTTGCCGTCCAACAGAGGGAGGGGTGGAAATAGCTAGATGGGATCTTGTAGCCAAAACAATACAGTTCTCCTGTGAGAACCAAGGACATTCTCACTGGTGGCTGGCCAGAGGAGGAGCAAAGTAACCACCTTGATTGGACAGCGCAGGAACTTTCAGAGTCGGCTTTCACCAGTTGTGCCAGTAGGATGGCATCCAATAAATTGTTCTTTGAGGAATTTGCCTGCCTCGGAGTTCTGCTTTCTATGGGTGCATTACGCGCAAGGCTGACACATGGTGGTTTTCTTGCAGACGTTTTATTACCCAACTGGGTAACATCTTCAATGCTAGGTTTCCTTTCTGTTTGTATCATAGTGCTTCCAAGAGAGGGACTGTTGATGGTTCGAAAGAGAGACGATCCAAAAGCTTAAAAGGAAACAGAAAGTCCAAAAGATTTCCTTGTTCAGCGATCAACAAGCACCAAGATTGACACTAGATCAACAATCAAGGAGTAAACAACGCTCCAATTAAGGAGCTACTGATTTAGATAAACAACCAAACAAACAGTAAACAACAGTCCAATCAAGGAGCTACCAAGAATTTTCCTACCAACACTGACAGGGGAAACTACTTATATATAAACAGAGAGCAAAGCCCACTCCCTTCCAGCACTGATGCCGTTGCCTAGTTGGGTAATGAAATGTCTTCAAGAAAACAACCCACATCTCAACAACTAGACTGCCCAGGCCACGAGCTTATTAACTTCATGGAATAGAGAACCGTTTCTCTATTTTCAGGACCTTCCAGTCGACAACCTTTCTCCCTTAGGTGGCTTTCCACCTTTCGCAGGGTGGACAAGGAAGGAGGGGATGGAAAAGGAAGGATCTAATGAATCTTTCAGCCAGATCAGTTGCTTGTCCTTGACAATCACCTTGGACGGGATTATTGGCACGAAGGGGGCAGTAGTTAGGAGTCGCTGGGATTCCTTGCCAACCTTATGCAGGATTCCTTGCCGAGGTGGCGCAGTGGTTAGGGTGCAGTACTGCAGGCCACTTCAGCTGACTGCTAGTTCTGCAGCTCGGTGGTTCAAATCTCACCGGCTCAGGGTTGACTCAGCCTTCCATCCTTCCGAGGTGGGTGAAATGAGGACCCGGATTGTGGGGGCCATATGCTGACTCTGTAAACCGCTTAGAGAGGGCTGAAAGCCCTATGAAGCGGTAGATAAGTCTAACTGCTATTGCTATTGCTATTCTCCCCCATCTCACTCCTCCTTTTGAAACAAACATGACAGTACTGAAAATCTAATGGGGGACAGGCAAGGTAGAACTAGGGTACCATGGAACAGGGCTGAATTTCTAGAAGGGAGGAGGAGGACATAAACCTTGGAAGCTCCCCTAAATCAGATCTGGCCGATGGTCTGTTGTCCATCCAAACTGGGCATCGGTTCTCAAAAGCCCTGGGCAAGCATACTTTTCTGTCACCTGTTGTGCCATCCTTCAAAGGGGAGATGTCAAGAGTTGAGCCCAGGATCTGCGGCAGGGCCAAGCATGCGTCCAGCGAGCGGGTGATGGAGTCCTGTCCAGCGGGACTAAAGATAGGAGATGTAACCCGGAAAATGTATTATCACAAAAGCGATGATATATTTTTATTCGGTCTAACCCTGGGAGGTTTCAGCGGAATCCGTTCCCCCCCCCTGCCCCCAGCCCACCACTTCAAGCGATCTTTGCTAGCCCGCCACACATCTCGCGACTTTGATTTGCCACTGTGTGCGCGCACGACCTCTCACTGTGTGGAGTGTGTGGACTTGCACAAAACCGTTGTTTGCACCCGTGAATGTGGGCCGTAGTCTGACGTGGTTCCTTTGATCATCCAGCATTTCCGTCTGAGATGAATCTGCACTCGTTCTACCCATGCACGACCGTCTGTAGTACGTTAGTGTAGCTGCACAAGCAAAGCCTGGGATTCTGTGATCTCGTCTCCCCCCTCCCCTCTCCCTTGATTCCCCCTCCGCACAAACGGAGCGGGTGCGCGCACAAATGCATGAAAGCAACTGGAACAACGAACTCTGTGTTATGCAAAAGAAAACTTTGGGCTGCAATTGGGCTGCTGAGGGTTCGGGAGAACCTCTAGCTAAGATTCTGTGCAGTTCGCAGAACCCTCCCAAATCCCACTCCTGGCTGGCCACGCCCACCCTGCCCCAACCCTCTCAGGAGTCCCCACACAGCCCGCTTTGGATGCAGGTAAGTGCATGGTGGGCACGGAGGCTCGGGGAGGGCGAAAAATGGGCCTAGCGGAAGTTCAGAAAGGCCGGAAACAGGCCTCCAGAGGCCCAGAGCCTGGGGAGGTCATTTTCACTCTCTCAGATGTTCGGGGAGAGCTTCCGGATCCCAGGGAGGGCAAAAATGCTCCCCGCCGTGGTGCAGGAGGCCGACTAGGCCATGCCCACCATGGGCCATGCCCACCCAGCAACTGCGCAGAGATCCCCTTGCTAAAATTTTTGAAGCCCATCCCTTGTCATGCTATAACCATGAAGGAAAAAAAATAGGGATTAAAACCAGGAAAAAGAGGGGACCAAGGAGACAGAACATGGGAAGTACCTCCTTTTTCCAAAGCTGTGCTATTCATATCTTCCACTTCGTGCACATTGCATTGTGTGGAAATCAGATACGGGATGAAGAATTTGGACTTCGGAGAATTTCAGTGTGTCTCTTTCCTCCGGAAAACACATGTTTAGTTCTCTAGTTTACGACTAGAGAAATATTTAAGATTCCTATCTCCTGGCGTCAAATGACTGGGGCCCATTCAGTTCCCCAAGTGCAATTCTAAAAAGGTTATTATTGTATTGATTGACAAAACTAAGCCATGGCCAGAGAGAGTTTCATTATATATATATATTTTTAAAAAGGATAACAGCTTGAATATCCTTCTTTCTATGGTTTTGCTGCCTTCGATGTTGCATATAAAAGGGAGGCGGTGGCTCAGTGGCTAAGACGCTGAGCTTGTTGATCAGAAAGGTCGGCAGTTCGGCGGTTCGAATCCCTAGCGCTGCATAATGGAGTGAGCTGCCATGACTTGTCCCAGCTTCTGCCAACCTAGCAGTTCGAAAGCACATTAAAAAATGCAAGTAGAAAAATAGGAAAAAAATTGGTGGGAAGGTAAAAGCGTTCCGTGCGCCTTTGGCATTTAGTCATGCAGGCCACATCACCACGGAGAGGTCTTGGGACAGCACTGGCTCCGGTTTAGAAATGGAGATGAGCACCGCCCCCTAGAGTCGGGAACGACTAGCACATATGTGCGAGGGAAACCTTTATCTAATATTTCGCTACAAACCCAGCCATATTCCTTTTGATTCCCTGAGACCAACAGCACTAAGTTAGTACCAAACGAACTGCATCAATTTTAAAGACAAGAGACCCTAATCGGTGATGCTGACCCCCCCCCAGGTGTCTGTTTCCATGTTTGTGCCACGTTACAGCTGCTGGGCCCGTTGGCAACATCTGTCCCCCTGGAATGACCAGGATGAGTTTGTGTGTTGCAACGTTCGTGTCGTTTGTTCAACTGTCCACGTCTGGAATGAACTTGGAATCGCATCATTGCAGTGCTTTGCCTCTTAAGTTCTCCAGAAGGTTTCTAAGAGAGGGGAACAGTGTTTTCCAACCGCTAGAAATGTGGGCGTACTCAATGGAAGCGCCTGGAGAGAAGATGACTCTTCCCGTTTTCCTTAACCAGCTTGCTCAGGTTCTAATTGGGGTCCTTTGATTCTTTTTAGGGGCACTTTCTGTGCCATCATTGCTCAACTGACCGAGGAGACCCAGCCCGTCTTTGAAACAACCCTCAAGTCCTATGCCGTCTCAGAGGACGCCGATGCCAAATTCACGTGCATTGTGATAGGTGAGTTGACACAACTCCCCATTTGCATGGATGTTCTCAAGAGCAAGCATTGAAATTCTTCCTTTGGGCTACCACAGGGCTGATACCAGAGGTGGTATTCAGCAGGGTCTGACCAGTTCTGGAGAACCAGTAGCAGAAATATTGAGTAGTTCGGAGAATTGGTAAATACCACCTCTGGCTGGCCCCGCCCCCATCTATTCTCCCAGCTGATTGGGAGGGAATGGGGATTTTGCAGTAACCTTCCCCTGCCACGCCCACCAAGCCACGCCCACAGAACCAGTAGTAAAAATGTTTGAACCCCAGCACTGGATGATACCTATCCCAGTTGACGGATGTTATGTCCTGATGTATACATACGGTATATTTAGAATGATATCTACCTACCTTCTCCAACATGCTGCCTCTGAGCCCAGATTTTTGTGGCTTTGAGAACCTCTCCGGTGATATGATGGCTGAGAATACGATGCTATGATATGTGCGTGTATGTAGGTGTAGGCATAATGGTTACCTTTTGAGAGCTGAATGCAATGAAATTTCATTTTCATATATGCTGATTAGGGTACATTTAAAGTGGCAATAAAGTTTTTATTCTAGTCTAAAAATAATAGTAATGTTCTTGTCATTTTTTAAGGAAAAGGGACTGTTAAAATTTGCATCCTATTCCTCGTACTTTTCTTCCTTCTCCTTCTCCTTCTCCTTCTCCTTCTCCTTCTCCTTCTCCTTCTCCTTCTCCTTCTCCTTCTCCTTCTCCTCCTCCTCCTCCTCCTCCTCCTCCTCCTCCTCCTCCTCCTCCTCCTCCTCCTCCTCCATATATATATGGAGGGAGAGTGAGAGAGAGCTAGATAGATAGAGATATAGATGGATGGATAGATATAGATATATAGATATACATATAGAAATAGATACATATACATATACATATAGATAGCTATCGCTATAGATAGATAGATAGATAGATAGATAGATAGATAGATAGATAGATAGATAGATAGATAGAAACATAGAAAGAAACATGAAAGAAAGAAAGAAAGAAAGAAAGAAAGAAAGAAAGAAAGAAAGAAAGAAAGAAAGAAAGAAAGAAAGAAAGATTGATTCTCTTTGGGGGCTCAAAATTTCCTTTTCTTTCTTTTGGTGCAAAGTGCATTTGCTCTCTCTCTAATTCAATTTTACTCCGAAGTGTCTCTGGTCCTCTGCAACTTCCTTCCTTCATTTCCTCAGCAGGGCTCTCTCCTTGCCCTTTTGCTGGTCCTAGAATTCTTCTGAGGCCTGGAAAGTCTGTCTTCACCCTTGCTGCTTTGATCAGTGGCTGATATATTTTAAGCTCTCCGCTCTGCCCATCCTCATGTAAAAATAACATCTTCATGTCTGACCTCTCCCTTGTTCTTCCAACCAGTTATAATCTCGGTACTCTGTCCATAAAAAGGATTTCCTTCCGTTTGGAGAGGAGGGGAAGTTCTCCCTTGAAAAATCCAGAATCACAGAGTTGGAAGGGACCTTGGTGGCCTTCTAATCCAACTCAGACAGGAAATTCTTACTACCGTTTAGTAGAGTTGCCAACGTCCTTCAGGGAAACAATGTGAAACGTTGAACAAGGATAGTGATATATTTATGGTGGTTCGAATCACAATAGTTTGACTCTTCCTTCACTCACCCAAAAGCCGGTTTTAATAGTATAATTAACCACGGGACAGAGATGCATTCATACAACATGCTAAATTGAATGAAATTAAGCTTGCCTGTTTTGTGCATGTGGTTTAGCTGGTTGCATAAACTCTGGATGCCTATTAAATTGATGACTCGATGTAGCGTGCAAACACAAATGAATTAATAAAATATCCAGTACAATAAGTGCATTGTGCAAACCCAGCAAATTTGCACAAAAAAAAGCAATGTATTTACTCAAAGTCTTACCCTAATAGAATCCAAAGGCTATTGGTAATTCACAGCAATAAAAAGCTTAAAGTAAGTGAAGGTTGGACCATAAGGAAGGTTGAGCGTCAAAGGATGGAGGCCTTTGAACTCTGGTGCTTCAGAAGACTCCTGTGAGTCCCTTGGACTCCAAGGTGATCCAACTGGTTAGTCCTAAAGGAGATCAACCCTGACTGCTCTTTAGAAGGCCAGATCCTGAAGACGAAACTCAAATACTTTGGCCAGCTAATGAGAAGGAAGGACTCCTTGGAGAAGAGCCTCATGCTGGGAAAGATGGAGGGCAAAAGAAGAAGGGGACGGCAGAGAATGAGGTGCTGGAGAAGACTCCTGCGAGTCCCTTGGAAGGCAAGGCAATTCAACCAGTCAGTCCTAGAGGAGATCAACCCTGACTGCTGTTTGGAAGGCCAGATCCTGAAGATGAACCTCAAAGACTTTGGCCACCTAATGAGAAGGAAGGACTCCCTGGAGAAGAGCCTCATGCTGGGAAAGATTGAGGGCAAAAGAAAAAGGGGACAACAGAGAATGAGGTGTCTGGATGGAGTCACCAAAGCAGTCATAATAAGCATAAATGAGCTCCAGAGGATGGTAGAGGACAGGAAGGCCTGGAGGAACGTTGTCCATGGGGTCGCGATGGATCGGACACAACTTCACAACTAACAACAACAGAAGTGAAAAGTACAATACAAGGTCAAGCTAAATGGTTGGATGGCTTTGGGTGCCCCAAAATCCTCCCCACTCTACCTCCTTTTTGATCTGGTAGGAGTGATCTCAAAACAAAGCCGTGGCAGTCCTGAATGGTCACATCAGTGGTGGGTTCCTACTTCTCTCCTTGGATGAGTATTTCTCAATCTGGGCCGCTTGAAGATGTGTGGACTTCCCAGAATGCTCCAGCCAGAAGTGACCACGGTTGAGAAACACCGGTCTCTGGAAACCCGTCAATTGTTGGAGCAGACCTTCATAGATCTCTGGGATGGATTTCAGCTGCACAGAAGTTGCTTGCTGATGCCATCTACCCTTCACGGCATCTGTGCTAGTGGTGATGGGCTTGGGACATGTAACTGGAGCTCCTGTTGGGGAAAGAGAACTATTCAAATTCTTGGATAGCTTCTCTTGATAACGAATCTGGAGCAGAGTGAGAGCAAGTCCAGATCCTTTTCATGCTCTTGGTCCACGTCACTCCTCTGATCTTTGGCCAGCATGATCGCTGAAAAGGTATGCATGGCAAACCAGCTGGCACTTCCCCTTCCTCTAGCTTTAGGGTGGCTTTCTGTAGCCTCCTTATTGTGATGGGTGAGTGGCCACTGATTTCTAAGGGACGAGATGGATGGTGCAGAAAGCATTGCATCACAAGGATTCATGTCCCAGATCCGTGCCTGGAAGAGCTGGTGAATTTAATTCTAACCCCCCCCCCCCAAATCTTTGGATTTGGGGATGAAGGCAAAAGTCATGGATGGAGCTTTGTGTCTTGCATGTAAGACGTTTGGGGTTTGATTTCCCCTGGGTGGAAAACTATTGGTAGGACGCTCTCCATCTCCACCTCCATCTCCACTTCTATCTCCACCTCCATCTCTACCTCATCTCCACTTCCATTTCCACCTCCATCTGCACTTCTATCTCCACCTCCACCTTCATCTCCACCTCCAACTGCAGTTCTATCTCCACCTCCATCTCCTTCTCCATCTCCACCTTTATCTCTACCTCCACTTCTATCTCCACCTCCATCTCTATCTCATCTCCACTTCTATTTCCACCTCCATTTGCACTTCTATCTCCACCTCCTTCTCCATCTCCATCTGCACTTCTATCTCTACCTCCACCTTCATCTCCACCTCCATCTCCAGTTCTATCTCCACCTCCATCTCCAGTTCTATCTCCACCTCCATTTCTATCTCCACCTCCATCTGCACTTCTATCTCCACCTCCACGTCCTTCTTCATCTCCACCTCTATCTCTACCTCATCTCCACTTCTATTTCCACCTCCATCTGCACTTCTATCTCCACCTCCACCTCCATTTCTATCTCCACCTCCATCTGCACTTCTATCTCCACCTCCACGTCCTTCTCCATCTCCACCTCCATCTTTACCTCATCTCCACTTCTATTTCCACCTCCATCTGCACTCCTATCTCCACCTCCACCTTCACCTCCACCTCCACCTCCATTTCTATCTCCACCTCCACGTCCATCTCCATCTCCACCTTCATCTTCCCTTCTATCTCCAAAGAGGTCTTCAAGCCCCAAATTATGTTTCCCAACCACCACTTGACTCCTCTTGATGCTCAGTATCTGCCTCCTTTCCATCCTTTTTGCTGGAACACAACCATCATCTAACAAGGTCCCCTAGGAGCAGACTGGACATTTTATGGGGAATATTAAGATGATTTTTTTAAGGGCTCGGTAGGACTGAGCATTCTCACAAACATCTCTATGCCTCTCAGGGCCAATCCAATTCTCCTCCCAGCCTTTAAAGGGCTCTTATATGACCCTCGGAGACCTCCAAAAGTTTTCACCAAATTGAGATTTCTTTTTTCATACGATAGCAGGAGAAAATGGTTCGGTGATGGGAAAGCAAGTACATTAGTTGCATTTAACTTTAATGATGTGTCTATGCACATGAGGTCAGTGGTATCTCATGATTTGGCCCCACCCACTGCTTTGTGCCACACCTCTGTTCTTACAAAAGTCCTGATTGTATTTTTCCAGGTTGAATCTCTCCTTGTTCAGTTTCCATCCATGTCAGGCCCTCGGGTGCTTTGGAAAACAGCTTGACCTCCCCTCCTCTCTATGGCAGCCCCTCAAATATTGGAAGACTGCTCTCCTGTCTCCCCAGGTCCTTCTCTTCACTAGACTAGCCAGGCCCAGTTCCTGCAACCGTTCATCGTTTGTTTGAGCCTCCAGTCCCCTCATCATCCTGGTTGCTCTTCTCTGCACTTTTTCTAGAGCCTCAACATCTCTTTTATAGTGCGGTGACCAAAGCTGGATGCAGTACTCTAGGTGTGGCCTTACTAAGGCTTTATACTGTAGTGTTGGTATTAGTACCTCCCTTGAGCTTGATTGTATCCTTCTGTTAATGCAACTTAGGATGTAGCAGTGGTGGGTTTCAAAACTTGTTCGAACCTACTCTGTGGGTGTGGCCTCCTTTGTGGGAGTGGCTTGCCACCCATGTGACCGGATGGGAGTGGCTTGCCACCCATGTGACCGGATATGAAGATGCCGATGACACTTGTCAGAACCACCTTAAATTACCTCTCACACAGCACTGGCATGCATAAGAATAGGATGTAAACTTGTTTTTTTAAAAGGCATCTTTGGTTTGTGTTAAAACAACTTCAACACACGCAATGTTCCAATTGCACCACAAACGCAGTAGTCATCCTTACCTTTCACAGAGGCACTGAGTTTTATAAATAGGAGCATGATAGTCTAGAATAATCATATCCAAGGACCAGTGGTGGGTTTCAAAAAAGTTTGGAACCTCTTCTGTAGGTGTGGCCTGCTTTCCGGGTCCACTGGTGGAACCTCTTCTAACCGGTTCGGTAGATTTGACGAACCGGTTCTACCGAATAGGTGCGAACTGGTAGGAACCCACCTCTGGGATGTAGGCTCATGCTTTTCAGAGATGGGCTTCTCTTCCCACCTGAAGCCTCAGTTGGTGCAAGCTGGAGCCTAATGGTAGGTGGGTCCTTTTAATTTTGTTTGGAGGAGACAATCCCTCCCTGGAGCTTGGCCCTCTACGCATCGAGCACAGGACCTCTTTTGGCTCAGAAGCAAGCAGTCATGCAGACAGGATGATATCATTGTCCCGAAAAGGCACCTGCTGACCACAGGCACTTAAAGGACACCCAGAGGGCTATGATGCAACCCTTGTTGCTTTGGCCCAATGGAAACTTTGGGTTCAGTTTACAGGCCGTGACGTCTGGTTCTCCATGGAGAGGTTGGCCTTCCACCAAGGGTCTGTTTTTTAACCTCGGACTTAAATCCACCAAAGCGGTCTCACTTCCTAGAACGGTGGAGATGTTCTCATCCCCTGCCTATGTGGAGGGTGGCAAGGAAGGAGCGCTTGATCCCACTGCTCTACGACAGAGGTGGGCTCCTGCCAGTTTGCACCAGTTGGGTAGAACCGGTTCGTCAAATCTACCGAACCGGTTAGAAGAGGTTCCACCAGTGGACCCGGAAAGCAGGCCACACCTACAGAAGGGGTTCCAAAAAACTTTGAAACCCACCACTGACACACACACACACACACACACACACACACACACGGACGGACGGACGGACAGACAGACAGACTTACACAGAGAGAGAAAGAGAAAGAAAGGAAGAAAGAAAGAAATAAAAAAAGAAAGAAAGAAAGAAAAAGTGAGAGAGAGATGAAAGAAAAAAAGGAAAAAGGGACAGAGAGACAAAAGGAAGGAAAGAGAGAGAGAGAGAGAAAGAGAGAGAGAGAGAGAGAGAGAACACATGGCCAGCAAGCCACTCCCTCCAGGTCACATGGCTGGCAAGCCACTCCCACAAAGGAGGCCACACCCACAGAGTAGGTTTGAAAATTTTTTGAAACCCACCACTGACAGACACACACACACACACACACACGCACACACACACATGGACGGACAGACAGAAAGACAGACAGACAGACTTACACAGAGAGAGAAAGAGAAAGGAAGGAAGAAAGAAAGAAAAAAGAAAGAAAGAAAAAAAGAAAAAGTGAGAGAGAGATGAAAGAAAAAAAGGAAAAAGGGACAGAGAGACAAAAGGAAGGAAGGAGAGAGAGAGAGAGAGAGAGAGAGAGAACACATGGCCGGCAAGCCACTCCCTCCAGGTCACATGGCTGGCAAGCCACTCCCACAAAGGAGGCCACACCCACAGAGTAGGTTTGAAAAAATTTTGAAACCCACCACTGCTTTACGAGTCCGGTTTGGATCCGCCCTTTTTCTCCCCTCCAAGGAGTGCGAAACCGGGAACTTATCTTCCAGGTTGTGAATGAAGGAGACTGACCTTTCATAGCTTATTGTTGCATCAGGCGAAATCCTTCCCTGGCTGTGTTCACACAAGAGGCAAAGCTACCAGCCCAGGTTCAAGGCCCAAAAGCCACGGGATGGGGTGAGCTCCTGCTGTGAGTTGAGTCAGGGTGCAGGAATAACAATGCAGCTGGGGCTCGTTAGTGTGGTCTTCTGGAGATAAAAGGACTGATAGTGCCACGCCCTGGTTGCAGAAGTCAACGTTCATTCATTCGTTCGTGGTTCATCGTTCGTTTATGGAGAATTAGTTCCGTTCCTGTTTGAGTTTGTGAGACACTTGGATAAGTGATTTTGCTTCCTGAAAACCTGGTGCTGAAAGAGTTTTGTTTCTGCATTCTGCTGCGTAACCCTTGTTGATAGAGACTTTTATCTATGTTTATTTTGGGCTTGCAGCCAGCATGAACCAGGACTGATAAAGTTATTGCCTTTTAAGTCTGTCTGACTGTCGTCTGTTAGTGAGCGAAGAAGTGGGGGAGGTCAGAACAGATCACCATCATGGGGCTGTGTCAATATGCATGGAATCCTGCATTTGGGAGACATCTTGTTGGAGAAGGTTATTCAACAGTTTCTTGCTCCTATTCTCAGCACGCTTCTTAGATTCGGAGCTCCCTTTCGGTGCCTGGGCCGGAAGTATCCATTTTCAACATTCCTTGTTTCCCTCCCCTCCACACACCCCCAGTCCAAATCGACCTTCCGATTGTGTCCAAAGTCAACACAGAACGGGGCAACTTGTTTGAGCTGGTTTCGCGGGCCAAAGACTGTGGTTTCCATGTTTGTTTTGGAACGTGATCTGTTTCTCCAGCCCGAACGCCCCTTGATTCTGCTAATGTGTCAATGTCCTCATCAGGATACCCACCGCCGGAGGTGACCTGGTACAAAGATAATGAAGAGATGGATCGATACTGTGGATTGCCGAAATACGAGATTTTGCGACACGGGAATCGCCACACCCTGCAGTTATACAAGTAAGGAAGGAGGGTGGCTTCCTACCAGTTTGGGCTGGTTCAGCCAAATAGGTAGTAACTCGGCCGGACACATGACTCCGCCAGTTCTATCCTGGGTGCCACCATCTTTATTTTCTGTTCTGCACATGCGCAGAACAATCTTCATTGAAAAAATGTAGTGTCTCCCCATTTTTTAATGGTGTGCGCGTGCCAGTCCCAGAGAGGTCCCAGAGAGGTCCCAGAGAGGGGCTGCTTTTCGCAAAAACAGAGGCGTTTTTGCCTTCCCCCAGCCTCCAGAAGCACCCTGCAGGCTTTAGCAGGGCTGGGGGGGGGGGGAGGCAAAAATGCCTCCGTTTTTGCAAGAAATGGCCTGTTTTCCACCCATTTTTTTTGCAAAAAAAGGGGGGCATTTTTGCCTTCCCCCAGTCCTGCTGAAGCTTGCAGAGGGCTCTGGGTAGTTTGCAGATACTCTGGATAGTTTACAGGTGCTGCTTTAGCTCCCCCACCCCAGTCAAAACTTTTTGCCATCGTTTTGGTGGGCATGGCTTGGTGAGGGGGGTTCATGTGACTGAGTGTGCATGAGTGACATCAAGTTGGCCATGCCCTCTCCACAATCTAGCCACGCCCATGTAAAAAATTTTTGAAACCCACCCCTGGGAGCGCCTGTCTCTTGGGTGACACCCGTTCACCAGCTGTCTCTGGGGAGAGGAGAGGAAGAGCCCGTGTATTGTTCAGTTAAGCTCAGAACGATACCCTTCCTAGTAGACCATCTGTCCATGTGTCTAACCATTTCCTAAGCGCAAGGTCAAACGCTCCGTTACAAATAAGCAGATGATTCCAGTTATTCTAAGAAAGGCGGCCAAGCCATGGGGATTTAGCAGCCTAATTTCTTGTCTCCTGGCCAGGTTGGAAGGGTGCCCTAGAAGGCCAAAAAAAAAAAAAAATCAGCTTTGTCCCCTTTGTGTACAGACCGGGGTGTGTGTGTGTCTGGGGGAAGGACACTGATCCTTTTGTAAGGAGCATAGGTGAGAAACGAGATGTTGCTTCAGGGGCAGTGAGGACAGTTCTGGCAAGAGGGGGACTGATAAACAATACAACAACTCTGGTGACCGAAAAAAACGATTAAAAAAAGAAGAAAGGGAAAAAGAGCTACATTAGTAGACTAAAGAGAAAAATAGTAGGGTTGTTATTGTTACGTAACTATCCTGTTTCCCTGAAAATAAGCCCTCCCCAGATAATAAGCCCAATCGGGCTTTTGACCGCATACACTAAAATAAGCCCTCCCTGAAAATATTGCAACACAGCAGCAGCCATGAGGTGACCACGCTCGCCGCCTCCTGAACCTCAAAAATAATAAGAGCTCCCCGAAAATAAGGCCAAGTGCTTATTTCGGGGAGGTCAAAAGAAAATAAGACCCTGTCTTATTTTGGGGGGAACATGGTAATTAAGAAATAAAGAAATGATAGAGCTATGTGGAACTTCGCTGTTCCCTTTCAGAGTCTAGGCTCCCTCAGTTATGGCCATTCTAATTGGGAGGTTCTGGGAACTGAACCAGGGGTGAAATCCAGCAGGTTCTGACAGGTTCTGGAGAACCGGTAGCGGAAATTTTGAGTAGTCCGGAGAACCGGCAAATGCCACCTCTGGCTGGTCCCAGAGTGGGGTGAGAATGGGGATTTTGCAGTATCCTTCCCCTGCCATACCCACCAAGCCATGCCCACCACCCACCCCATGCCCACCAAGCCATGCCCACAGAACCAGTAGTAAAAAAAATGCATTTCACCACTGAGGCAGACATTTCTCTCTCTGGGCATAATGAGACTGTATCTGCTGAACAAAACTCCACCTTGGTGACAGGGAGAGCATCTGGCCACTGAACTGAACCCCAATATTGCTGGGGAACATCAAGAAAAAGAAGGTTGTTCATCATCCAGAGCAAATTCAATCTTCACTGTCCAGAGTTGCCCTCATGGTTGGTGTTTCTTTTTTACTCACAGGTGTCAAGAGGAGGATGCCGCTATTTACCAGGCTTCGGCAAGAAACAACAAGGGCATCGTCTCCTGTTCTGGAGTTCTGGAGGTGGGAACCATGACGGAGTACAAAATTCACCAACGGTGGTTTGCCAAGCTCAAGAGGAACGCCGAAGCCAAGCTGTACGAGATCGAGCAGAGCAGGAAGCGAGGGAAGGAGAACGTAGAGATGGAGCAGCTGAGACGAGTCAGCCCAGACAGGTTCCAGAGGAAGCGACGGTTGACGGGGGACGTGGGGATGCGCTCGGGCACCTCCCTTTGGGATAAAGAGGAAGTAGCCAAGGTGCGGATTCCGGATGGGAAGGCCTGTTTTGGTGAAGACGAGAATGCCAAGAACAGAGAGGCTGCTCTGACGGCCCCCACCCTTTTCCCCAACGACTTCATCGCGGGACATCTGGAAACGGAAGTGGCCACCGCCAACGGGGACTCTTCCCTGGAAAGCGGGGAGGAAAACGGAGAAAGGAACGACAATGGCTTCCTTGAATATATTTACGAGACGGTGGGAATGGTGCCCAAGGAATTTTCAGCGAAGAAGAAAAAGAAAGAGGAAGATAAGGAAGCTCCAGCGAAGGCAAGCCAAGATGTCTCCCAACTGGAGGATGGCTTGCCACCAAGGAGGAAGGTCTCCATGCAGAAGGAGGCTGGGCCTGCGGTGTCATCCCCAAAAGTCGCATCTCCCGTTGTCAACGGAAGGCCAGTGGAAACTCAACCTCAAGAAAAGTCCCTGCTGCATTCATCCACTTCCAAACCCGAGATGCATTTTTCGTTGAAAGAGATGTATTATGACGCTGGAGCAAAACCTAAAGTGGAGAAGAATGTGCCGGAAAGTAAGGAGAAGACCCTTCCCACTGGAGACCTTTCCAAGGTGAGAGAGGCTCTTCCAACAACTGTTCAAGCTTTGAAAAGGGCCAAGGCGGAAGATGAAAGAAACGAAACCCAAATCAGGCAGAAATCTAAGGGCGTGGAGATGAAGCAGGGCGAAACGGAAGCCCCTGGGATAGACAGGGAATTGAACCCCCAGCAATTCCATCATCCCAGCCGGGCAGTGAAGCCCACAACAGAGGTCCTGATGGGACCTAAGGTGGAATGTCCAAGCGGCAGGGCCCCGGAAAGCGACGTTCTGCAGCCAGGCCAAGCTGGCCCACCAAGAGTTGGAAGCCCACCTCTCTTCCCAGAGGAGAAGGAAGGGGAAGTCCTTCTCATCCGTGAAACGGACTTGCTGGACTCTGCTCTCCCTGAGGCTGGACTCGTGGATTTGCCCCTGTCTTTGCAGGAAGCGAGGCGAGCCCTCACCCCGCTAGCCTCGGAGGAGAAACCGTTGCCTGATCCAGGGCCTTCTGAGGTACTGTAAGTTCTAATTTTTCTTCTTGGGTGAGGCTGACCTCATGCAAAATGCTTGCCAACCAGCTCTACAGCAACTGCCCGAGTTCTGCCTGCTATTTATAGCAGAGACACGCATGAGCTGGCAGGCCAGGAAAAGGGGAGAGAGAGGGGTCTCCTGGACGGCCAGGACGGATCCCTGGTTTTGAAACCACCAGAATAGATAGAGGGCTTCCTTGGTTCTTCGGTAGGTGGCAAACCAGGTGGGTCAGGTACAGCCGTAGAGAGAGGGTGAAGCCCAACTCAGCTTTGGGGTGCATGTGGGCCAGTATGGATCAAAGCTCTACTCTTGACTCCAGGGTCCCTTCTCTCCAGTGGTGAGATTCAAATAATTTAACAACCGGTTCTCTGCCCTAATGACCAGCAGGGTAGGTGGGGCTTGGTGGTCATGTGACTGGGTGGGCATGGCCAACTCAACGCTCAGGTTAATGGGCACTTCGCCTTAGCTGTTACAATGTAATAAGGGTTAACGGGAGAGGCAGTTTCTGTAAGCAGGGCAATAAAGATGAGGCTAGAAACAACACCAGAATGTTTCCTTCCTGCCTTCCTTTCAGGATTATCCCTGTAAAGTGGAAAAAAACAAAAGGAGATTTCTTCCAACAATCGGTTCTCTGAACTACTTAGAAAGTTACCAACCGGTTCTCCCGAATAGGTGCGAACCGGCTGAATCCCACCACTGCTTCTCTCAGACAAAGTCTATTTATTTATTTTTTGTCACATATTTAAACTTCTTTTATGAACAAAGTGTTGTCCTGATTCCACCCCCCGCTTTACATCTTCTATTGTGCATATTACATTTTACGCCCTATTTCCATTTTATATTTCAGTCCTCTTATTTTTTATTCCCGCTTAATTTCTTTTTTTTTCTTAATATATAAACAAATATCCTTTTGTCCCCCAACGTGAATCCGATTGAACATATCGTTTCCATCCCTTGTTCTGTTTTACCGCTAGTAAGACATATCCTCACGTTTAATTTTGTACGGTCAACGTTTCATTTAATCAGTTACCCGCAAGGAGTCATTTTAAGCTACATCCCACACATTTTATTGAATATATACCCCGTTGGCTATATTTACTAAGTGTCATTCTATTCTACTAGTCAATCCTTTACTTTCTCTCCTCCTTTCAACTCAGGAACTTCGTTTCACTCATATTCTCCTCTCTCCACCCATTTGTCTATTTCTTTTTCTTTTTCTTGATCTTAAAATTCCTGTATTCCGGGGTCCCGTCTCAACCAGCATGTTTGCTGTGCCTGCCAGCTTGGCCCCAGCTGTCTCTGACACTCACCAGCCTGCTTCGCCGGGGGTCTATTTCCATCGCTTTGATACACGTTTTTCCGTACCGTTCTGCCGTAGGAAAGAAGCGCAGGTGGGCGGGTGGCTATGCGTGCATTCGTCACGCTGGAATTTCCTAACTCAGGGTCTCATGGGGCAAGCTTCACGCTCCCGACACTCTTGGCATCCCAAGAGCTTCCCTGGAAATGTCCGGAGGTGGGCTTCGTGGCGGGTCACGCAACCACTGCCGGAGCGTGGGAAAGGCGTGGAGGTGGGATGCTTTTGGACGTGGGAGGCTGAAGGGGCAGAAGGAGGCTTGTCTGGTGTCTCGACGAGAGGCAGGATTTCCTTCCTGGGGAACTCCAGATCTCCATGGGGGTGGGGGGAATTGGGAGACCTCTGGAATGTGAACAGATGCTGTTCTTTGTCCTGAGTTAGATAATTGGCCCATCTGTTCCAGGCTAATGGGGCAGATATCTGGCTTTGGAATGTCCTTTGTTTTCGGTTCCAGAATTGGTACAGAGCAAATCATAACCCATACTTTCCTTTACTTGATTTTCCTTTCTTCTTCCCTTCCCTTCTTTCTTGCTATCTTTTTCTTATTTTCCTTTAACTTTTTAAATATATATATTGCTGATAAGTAAAAATACAACATATATTGTACAAAATAAGTACAAAAGGCAACAGTAAAAATATTGGGTTTCTGTCGTGATGGACTCTTGTGACGAGCTGATTGACAGATATGGAAGCAGTTAGCCTCCTCCCATAATTGGGGCATACCAGGGGTTGTGACACTAAATATAGATAGATAGATGATAGATAGATAGATAGATAGATAGATAGATAGATAGATAGATAGATAGATAGATAGATAGATGATAGATAGGCTTAATGGCTAAGACGTTTGCCTAAGATGCAATACAGCACAGGTTCGAATCTCAGTAAGGGTATGGCTAGCTGATGAGAGCTAAATAGCTTGAAATAGATCTATACTAGTCTCCCTTTATTTATCAGCAAAAATACAACACACAAACACACACACACACACACACACACACATATTAAACACATAAACACATCAACAGAAACAGACACATGACTTAAAACAACATAGGAACAAGAAGTTCCATTGTATATTATTCAGCAGTTCCATATCGGTTTCTTTGCAGTTAGTGTTTTCCCTTCTATACATTTCTACCTTGCATTCATGGTCTCCTTATTTGTTATCCATTTTTATGTACTATTCTATATTTATTTATACTTAGCTATTTATAACCAAATATTGTTTACCTATAATGTGCTTTATATCCTTACTGTCATTTATTCTCTTACATACAATTATAGGTATACATTCAAATAGTTATTCTTTTTCTTTGCCATTCTTATACTATTGTTATTCCATTTAAAAGGTTATAAGGTGCAGTTTGGATTGCTTTGTTTACCATCCCTAGCACCTGTTGTAACACCACCTTATTTTCTCTTTCTTTTCTTTTCTCCCCTCCCTCCCTTCCTTCTCTACTTCCTTCCTTCCTCCTCTCCTTCCCCTTCTTCCTTCCCTTCCCTCTCCCCTACTCCTACCCTCTTTCTTCTTCTTCCTACCCTCTCTCCTTCTCTTTCTCTCTCTTCCTCCCTCCTCTCCTTCTCTTTCTCTCTCTTCCTCCCTCCTCTCCTTCTCTTTCTCTTCCTTCCCTGTCCTTTGTTTTCGGTTCCAGAATTGGTACAGAGCAAAATATAACCAATACTTTCCTTTACTTCACTTTCCTTTCTTCTTCCCTTCCCTTCTTTCTTACTATCTTTTTCTTATTTTAACTTTTTAATACTTTTATTGTATGGAAAAACTGTAATTGAAATTGATAATTAAGCTAATAAGCACGTAACCCTCTCCTTACCAAGGAACAGTTTGCTTTGATATAGTGGTATGTGAGCAGGCTCAACCAAGCCCCCGACTCTTACATTTATTGCAGAAAATGACAGGCTTTAGACTTCTCAGGATACAGGAAAGGTTTATTTGGCAGCCAGGTTCAGAAAGCCAGCCCATGGCTAGCATTGCAAGTTCTGAACAACCTTCATTATCGAAGCACGCGTTCTTATACATTCTCAAAAGCATTGCAACATGGAAATACTTAACACAATTCTTAGTGGTTACCTTGAGGAGAAAGCCTTATAAGGAGATGGGATCTTACTTCTCCCTTTTGTTACAGGTATGGACGACGTGTCATTAACGAACTTTAATTGAACTTTGTGGTTTGGGCTTTTGACATAGGTTTTGACATAGGGACGTTGGCTAGAACATCTTGTGGTTAGTGAATGGTGACACTTCCTTTAAGCAAACTTCTAACTGTTCCTGTTATGCTATGTCTTCATTCTTATATTTTTTTAATCCATATTTTATTCTACTTTAAGTTGACTTCCTTCCTCTTATCACCCTCTTCAAGCAGCTTTCAGCACCTGGGTGTGTTCTGGTGATTGGACTGCAGCCTCTTTGGAATTTGCCTGGCCTCTCTCCATTTTAGGAGATGCAGGAGAGCTTCAGCCTTCGATGAAGACCTGAAGCTAAGAATGGGAACAGACATAACCATGGAAGGGGGAGCTAATTCCAGGCTTCGGACATTTTTGTCCATTTCCAGCAAAAAGTCCATAAAGGGTTTCCAGTCTTTTGTTAAAGTAGTTGTTCTTCCTTTTTTAACCAAACAAGCCAGTTTAGCCCATTTTAAACCACCCTAGGCCAGGGGTGAAATCAACTTACTTTCGCTTACTTCCACGCGTGCGCAGAGCGTCAAAAACAGGACGCGATGACATCCGGCTGGGTTGGCGGAGCCTCCCACCACCGCTGCTACTGGTTCGCCCGAACCAGATAGAACCGGCTGAATTGCAACAGTGCCCTAGGCTTAAAACACAAAACGAAAGTTCTGCTATTAAACGGACCAGTCCTAGTTACATTAGACTTTGCGATGCTTGTTCCTGAGTCGATGCACAAAGAATTGCACGAGCGACATTGGTGTAAAGAAATATGCTTCAGCCAGGGGTGGGTTTCAACCGGTTCGCGGCGGTCCCTGCAAACTGGTTGGTCGGCGAACCCGGAAGTAAGTAACTTCCGGGAACGGCGAAGGGCCCGCCCGCGCGCCTGCGCTCCTTACCCGGTTTTGACGAGTTCTGCGCTTCCACGCATGCGCAGGACGCATACAGCGCCTGCACGATCCTCCAGGAGCAGCTGGAGCGTCGCACAGATGCTAGTATGCATGCGTGCGCCACGTGCGTGCACACGCGCGTCGCACGTGTGCGCAAGAACGCCACCGGCCCCATTCCAACCGAACCGGTTGGAACGGGGCGAGAAACCCACCCCTGGCTTCAGCCAAAGGTGCCCCAAACTTATTGAATGCCTTTCATTGGAGAGAAGGATTTTGTATTCATGGAGAAACTGCGGAGGAGGGAGAATGCTGCATGGTTTGGCAAGTCTCCAACTGATTCAGTTGTCGAATAATGTTGCTGATTTGTGAGGACGTTCTAACCTAGCACAATAATTCCCAGCAGCTAAAGAGCAAAATGGTCAAGATACTTAGTTTGCCACGATCTCGTACTTTTAACTGAGAGATTTTCACAACCCCAGTTAAAGCTTTGGTAGCTTTATTCATGCATGTCTTCCATAAAACTAGTCTTAGTTTTAACCTGGGTTCAGGGGTGGGATCCTACCGGTTTAACAACCGGTTCTTTGAGCGTGCACTTTGCACGCACACACACGCTTCTCTCATGTGTGTGTGTGCACAGTTTGCAGAAAACTCACCTTCCGCATTACTGCTAGCGAGGAAAACCCCTCGGGCGTAGAACTCTGCCGCTCTGATCAGCTGGGCTTCAGAAAAGGAAATATAGGTGAGTATAGTGCAGGGGTGGGGGGGGGGCACTTCAATGTCAGAGCAAATTGGTTCGCTCCCAGCTGAGAGTCAGAGCTACCAGTTCACCCGAACCAGTCCAAATCACTCTAAAGTGGTAGAATCCCACCCCTGCCTGGATTAGTTCATAGCTAGTTGGTGAAACCCAGCGGCGGTCATGCCTTCAGCTGGTTCCTTTTGGGATCTTTGGTCTGCCACACTAATATTCTATTCTACTATGCTGTTTCATTCGTGGGGAATTGGGAGGGAGAATAGTTAGGAGTTATGATAATATGTAGCCAAAGCAAAATTCCTTTCTAGAAAGCCAAGGTCACCTCTGCACCTGACAGGGACTGGATGGGTGGAAGCTGCCAGCATGGCAATGGGAGATTGGACCATGGGATGGACTTGTGGGTGTGGTGGGCAAGATCTTGAACTTTCTACTAGGTGGGGAAAACCAGGATGCTTTCAAATTCGGGTTTTCCCAGATGTGCCAACAAGGCTCTCTTAATAAATTGGAACTTTGAGGAATACTTTGCCTTGGACTCTGATTTAATTTTGGATGTTATTTGGAACCCTGACAGCTGGTCAGTTTACCATTGAATATATTGTGCAAACCAGAAACAAAAAGGATCAATGCAGTGCCTTGTATGTATGGGAGTGTGCTTTGTGTAAGCCAAGTCTTCATGTATGCTTCTAAGCCATGTGCTCAGTGGACGGCTTGGATGTCATGGCTTGCTTCTCCTTGATCCATCCATCAGCTTAAGAGTTGTCAGCAAGGTTAATTTGGGTTCTTGGAACCAAATGTTCAAGAGAAAAAGGTTATTACAGGGCTTTGGGGGAAGCCGACCGTTCCCCACTGGACTTTGTCAGAGTTCGTTGCAGCACACACACAATCAGACAATTCAGCAGGATTCAAAACATCTTTGTATGCATAACAACACACAAGGCATACAATGCCCTTGAAGGTTTCCCCACATTGCAGAGAAGAGAAATAGCAAGTACAAGCACAGCACGAAATGGAAGCACAAAATGGAGGAGGGAGAAGCTAGTGCCCTCAAGCTTATATATTTGTATTTGTATGTATTAGTTTGTCAAACATGCACAAGATAGTAAGCATAAATATAAAACATGGATATGAATGAAACAAATGAATATGAATAAATGGGGACGGTAGGACAGGGACGGTAGCCACACTGGTGTGCTTATGCATGCCCCCTTTACGGACCTCTTAGAAATGGGGTGAGGTCCATGGTCGACAGTTTAAGGTTGAAGCTGTGAGGGTTTGAGGATGTAACAACGGAGTCAGGTAGAGCATTCCAGGCGTTGACCACTCTGTTGCTGAAGTCGTATTTTCTGCAATCGAGATATACAGAACAGTTAAGCCACGCCCAGACTCCAAAGTATTTTAGCTCCCATTGGCTGACTTCATTACCAAGCCCTATTCCAGTTCATGAATATACGCTTGACAGACTTGGAGAGGGAAAACATTATTTTCTGCTTCTGCTGCAGACTGTAGTTTACTCTGCTCCCAACACCTGAATGTACCAGGATCCAAATTATTTCTCAGGTTGGCTTTCTCCCAAATGATGCAACTGACATCTAAGAATTCAATTAAATAACGTGTAATGTTTCAAAGAACGGCCGGGGAGGAGGCAAAGACACTTTTTGGTAAACTAAAAAAAAACCCGTCTGCTATGAGTCTCAATTCAGAGGGGTATCAAAAGTGAGGAATGGATTGGAGAGGAGAAACGAGATAACAAATGCAATTTTTTCTTCCCAAAATGCAGAATGGAAAGAGAGAGGAAAGTTTGCTGGTCTTAATTCCTAGTTTTGAAATAATGACTGTCTCTTCTTTTGCAGGCCTCAGAAAACTCACAGCCAAGCCTGTCAGTTGCCTCTGTTTTGCGGTCTCCAAATTCCAGGTTTGGGGAAGATGCAAAAGAAGAAACAGCTTGCTTATCAATAAGGAAAGATCTCTCGGAAGGTTTAGGAATAAAATGGCCGGAGAAGAAATCAGGTTCCAGTCCAGAGATCCAGGATTCAAGTATGGGAATGCGACACCTGGAAGATCACCAGCCAGCAATTTTCCAGAATCGTCCGGTGACTTCTCAGAATATCCCAGGCATTTCTTCTGGTGTCCCATTGCCAAATGGGATGGACAATCAGATTCAGATGGAAGATGTGGAGAAGCATTCTACAGGTTGGGGCCAGGATGAAATCCAACGTGGACTACCTCCTAATCTTGAGGATAAATGTCCAATTACTCCTGCATCAGCAGCCCAAGAAACCCATTCTCAGGGTAGACCCATGGATGAGTTGGACCAAGTTGCTCCTTGGACCGAAGGCACGAGAGGAGAAGAGCCAGAAAAAGTCCCTAAGATATTGAGAGACAATACAGCCAGCCCCCAAATGCATTTAGTTCCCGAGAGGAAGAGATCATCTAAAGCAATAGAAAAGTCACGACCGATCTCAGAAGTTGCCACAACAACCCCAGATCTTTCTCAAGTTCTTTCAGAGGGTCCTCCTCCAGCTTCAACAGTGGCGATGCCTCCTGTGCCTCCTGATTCCCAAGAACCAGCTCTGCTTTCTCCGGTCAAGGAAGACCTTGTTGAGAGGAATCAATCCGTAGCCCACTTGCTAAAAGATATTAAGAGAGAAACAGAACCCCGGGAACCTGGTAATATGGTGGCTTCAGAAGAACCAGGCCAACAAGTCACCAGGATTGAAACCAAGGAGGTCTGTGTGCAGAAAGAATTCCTGGTTCCTCCAAGGAGTAAAAAAGATAAGCAAGAGTCTAAAACGTACACCAAGAAGACAGAGGTTAGAGAGAAGGAAAAGGACAAGATAGCTTCTGATGTTCTTCTAAGAGAGAATTCTCGTCCTCCTGAACCTGCAGTGGAGGAGAATCGAACCCTGGAGAAAGAACAGAACAGCGACCTTGTTTCTTCTTTGAAAAATTATTTGCTTTTGCTCTTGAAGATGACCTCTGAGTCAGACAAAGGCAAAGCAAGAAGCCTCAAGCCAGAAGCCAAGATGATGGAGGAGAAGACTCCATTAAGTGCTATTCCGAAACATCTGCCAGATGTGGGCATTGCGGGATTAACTCCCAGGACTTCCAGGAAGATCTTCGAACAGGTGGAGACCGATCAACTTTTCCAAAGCGCCGAGAACTTGCAACTGACTCCCAAAACGTCTAGGAAACTCACGGGAATGATCAACCAAGAACTGCTCGCCTGCCAGAAGAACCTAAACGTTGAACTGGAGATCCCTCCTTTACCCTGCGTTCCCTCGATTGTGGTAGGGAGCATTGGAGGAGAACCAGAAGGTCTCCCCCCTCTTCCCTCTTCTGAGATGGTTAGTGAGACCCCAGCAGCTCTGCCAAGCGCCACACCTGAGGAGCTGGCCTCTGGAGCCCGTCGGAAGATCTTTCTACACAAAACCAAGCCAGCTGATGAGATGGAAGAAGGGGCCCTGGAGAGCCAGCCGCGGCCCAAAAGGGACAGTCCCAGTGTGTCTCCACAGCAGGGCCGCAAGAGCCAGGCTCTCTTGCAGACCTCGGCCCCGGGTTCTCCTCCTGTGGAGAAGCGCTCCCCAAGCTTTGCCAGGAAGATGGCAACTCTGGAAGTTCCCAAGATGTATCAGGAGACAGCGGAAGAAAGCAAAAAGGAGGATGACAGCTCCCCGTTGGCTCCAGAGAGTGTAGAAGAAAGTGTGCCCAAGATAGGAGAACCTAGGAAAACAAATGATCCATTTAAAGGTAGGTGTGCAATACCTCTTTCTAGGAGAATCAAGAGATCTTGATGAGGGAGGTTTTGAAAAGATCTTCTCTCTGGGGGTGTTGTGGCCTGCCAGGGGCCAGCAGAACTGGCAGCAGTTGGGGAGGAGCATGGGCCAGTCCTGGAGGCTGGGGAAGGCTCGGTCGAGGGCTCTGTGTCAGAGCCAGAGAGGGGTCCAGAGACGTATGCCAGTTGCCTTCGGAGTCAGACATCAGTGGGGCAGAGGAACAGCTGGAGCCTGTTCCCAGTGTGTGCATGCGCAGAGTTGCCAGACGAAGGGAACAGCTAAAGAACAGGGGTCGACTTGGGAGTAAGGCCACAGGTGGACGGTGAATGGCCCCTCCCAAAGGAAATAAAAGAGGAGCGAAAGGGGAGTGGAGTTTGCAGGAGACAATTAGTTCATTCCTGCATTCTCGCCAACTATTGCGCCCGTCTGAAAGATCTCGGCCTGGCCACTCTCCAAGCCTGATAAAAAGGTAGGTAATTGTGAGCTATATTGAAAGACTGTGAGGGGGGGGGGGACTTTTCTGGAGAGGAATTCACTGTACATTAAATAAAAGAGGTTTATCGGGACGAGGACTCGGCTTCGTGCTGCTGGGGAAGCCTAGGTTCCAAAAAGGGGGATATAGGTGGCTGGAGGCTGAACAGGGTAGGAAGAAATCCTGGAACCTTCACAACTGTGGATTGACCAAACCTACGGAAGCCTCTCTGCTGGGCGCTCCCTGCTTTCTAGAATCCAAAACATTCCAAAAGCCAAGGGAGTTGAGGATTAGCCACTTGTTTAATCCCAACATCCCGTTTAGGCATTAAGAACTGACTGCTCTGATTTGTCGCCTTTTCTTAGCACCGCAAGTCGTTCGCAAGATCCGAGCAGAACAGTTCTCCGATGCCTCCGGGAACTTGAAGCTATGGTGCCAGTTCTTCAATATCTTGAGTGACTCCAAGCTGATCTGGTACAAGGATGAGGTGCCCATTGCAGACGTCAAAAGAAGGTGAGTCTTGTGGCAATGTCTCCAGTGGGCCAGAGGTAGCATTCAGCAGATTCTGGCAAGTCCTGGAGAACTGGTAGCAGAAATTTTGAGTAGTTCGGAGAACCAGTAAATACCACCTCTGGCTGGCCCCGCCCCCATCTATTCTCTGCCTCCCGAGTCCCAGCTGATTGGGAGGGAATGGGAATTTTATACTATCCTTCTCCTGGAGTGAGATGGGAATGGGAATTTTGCAGTATCCTTCCCCTGGAGTGAGATGGGAATGGGGATTTTGCAGTATCCTTCCCCCTGGAGTGGGGAGGGAATGGGGATTTTACAGTATCCTTCCCCTGGAGTGGGGAGGGAATGGGGATTTTACAGTATCCTTCTCCTGGAGTGGGGAGGGAATGGGGATTTTGCAGTATCCTTCCCCTGGAGTGGGGAGGGAATGGGGATTTTCCAGTATCCTTCCCCTGGAATGGGGAGGGAATGGGGATTTTACAGTATCCTTCTCCTGGAGTGGGGAAGGAAGGGAGATTTTACAGTATCCTTCCCCTGGAGTGGGGAGGGAATGGGGATTTTACAGTATCCTTCTCCTGGAGTGGGGAGGGAATGGGGATTTTACAGTATCCTTCTCCTGGAGTGGGGAGGGAATGGGGATTTTGCAGTATCCTTCCCCTGGAGTGGGGAGGGAATGGGGATTTTCCAGTATCCTTCCCCTGGAATGGGGAGGGAATGGGGATTTTACAGTATCCTTCTCCTGGAGTGGGGAAGGAAGGGAGATTTTACAGTATCCTTCCCCTGGAGTGGGGAGGGAATGGGGATTTTACAGTATCCTTCTCCTGGAGTGGGGAGGGAATGGGGATTTTACAGTATCCTTCCCCTGGAGTGGGGAGGGAATGGGGATTTTACAGTATCCTTCCCCTGGAGTGGGGAGGGAATGGGGATTTTACAGTATCCTTCCCCTGGAGTGGGGAGGGAATGAAGATTTTACATATCCTGTCCCTGGAGTGGGGAGGGAATGGGGATTTTGCAGTATCCTTTCCTGGAGTGGGGAGGGAATGGGGATTTTGCAGTATTCCCCATAACTCCCAGCCATTGTCAGGTCGTGCTTGTTTAAGAATTCTGGAAGTTAAGTCCCACACCTCTGGTAGGTAGCAAATTGGGGAGGGCTGTTAGCTTACCGAACTCAACCAAAAGGTTTACGTTTATTCACCATCAGCTTAATTTCTTTGATTCTTATGATGATAACTTGGAAGCATCTGGTTAGTCATTCCTGCAGTGTGTGCTCTAGATCTCGTGTCTTCCAGCTCTGGAGATGAAGGGCAGGCAGCTCTGGCCATTGTGCAGATGTCCCCGAAGGACTGTGGGGTGTATCAATGTACCATCCAGAATGAATATGGGACTGACAGTACTGACTTCCTGCTGAGTTCTGAAGGTAAGATTTAGACACTCAGTAGATAGACTTCCTTGTGCTAGGTCTGGGTAGCAGAAGAGATCATAGAGACAGAATGCTAGACTTCCATCCGCACCAGCCTCTCAGGCCTGCAGTCATCTTTTCTTTTGGATCTTGGGCCTGCCACACTTTCTATCCTTCTACTATACATTTCCTATGGTGGGAAAATGGGAGGGGGGATTATAAGTAGTGAGATGCAATGTAGCCATAACAACATTCTTTCCAGAAAGCCAAGGTCATCCTTTGTCTTTGCACCTCTGCACCTGACCGGGACTGGATGGGTGGAAGTTGCCAGCATGGCAGTGGAAGATTGGACCATGGGATGGACTTGTGGGTGTGGAGGCAAGGTCTTGAACTTTCAACTGGGTTGGGAAAACCAGGAAGTTTTCAGATTCGGTTTTCCCCAGATGTGCCAACATGGCTCTCTTAATAAATTGGGACTTTGAGCAATACTTTGCCTTGGACTCTGATTTACTTTTGCATGCTATTTGGAACCCTGACACAGTCTTAGTAGGCATGATAATGGCCTTAATGAGTCCAGATGTGTGGACTTCAACTCCAAGAATCCCCCAACAAATGTGGACATTATTGAAAATTCTGGAAACTGAACTCCACAATTTCCGAAGGATGGCCCATGGGCAAGAACTACGCTGCTCTGTTGTCCTTTTATCCTGTTGCTACTCAATATTTCATGGGAAAACTGTTGCCCACAGAAGTTATGAAATTAAAATGTCCAGAGGGAAGTTGTGTGTGCACAACTGGGAGGTCCCTCAAAGGCAAGGAATTGCAACAAAAATAGAGATAACCGTAGTTGAACGTAAAGGAATCCAGGAGATACAACCTGTTGCAAAGCAGCTCTTTTTTCTTTTGAGCTTGTTTGTGATGGCATGTCATCCAAATTCCCAGGAAGGAAGGATTGGATTCTAGAGAAACAAGAGGATAGTTTGTGTGAGAGAAAGAGAGTGAAGATGCCCCCTCCTTAATAGTTCCCTGTTGTGGCTCGGCAGGAGCCGTTGGTCCTGTCACCAGACTCTGACAGCGAGGGGTCTTATGAGTTGGCCCTGGAGGATGCGGAGGACCCTGGACAGGGTTCCGACTCCGAGCAGGGCGCAGAGAGACTAGTTGGTCATCAGGTGACGCCTGAGCCTTGGATCAGTGGGGAGGAGACAAGAGAGAATGATACAGAAACCACCTGTGAGTTGTTCCGGGATGCACGCCGGCGAAGGGCTACTCGGCGTCAAGAACAACTACGTAATTACAGGAGGTAATTACGCTCAGCTGTTGCTCATTAAGATCCTCTCCTGATTATAAAAGAGGCTGCTTGTGCCACGCCCTTCTTGCAGAAGTCAACGTTCACGAGTAACGAGAAATCGACTTGGCAAGTTGGATTGTTGCCAGAGTTTGTTTGCATTGCTACCTAGGCTTGTAGGACTTGCTGCCAGAGTGCTTATCTCTTTGTTTATTTTGGGCTTGCAGCCAACGAGAGTCTGGATTGATTAAAAAGTATTCTTATTTACGTTTGTTTTTGGCTTTCGTTCCTGGATGGAGAAGGGGGCGGTCAGAACAGTTCCCAAAGTATATGCTTTATGTGGTGGTGGTGGTAATTTGTTTTCATTGGCTAGACTTTGTCTATAGTGGGGAACAATAGATAAATCTTCTGGGAAGCATCACAACGTGTCTCTTTTAGTTTTTGGAGCGGGACATTGTAATAGGTATAGAGAGGGGTGAGTCAGAAACTTTTTAGAGAAATGAGTCTCAAGGAAAAAGGTGGTGTCAAGTGTCAGAAATCAGGAAATCCAGATCGTTCAAATGAGCATAGAGGTTTATTGCAAGCTTAAGCTGTCTACAAGAATCTGACCTACTAATGGTCAAAGCAAATTGAGAGTCGATAAGAGTCAATGGAATTCAAGGTGAGCTGGATTTAGATCTCTTGTGGGCATGAGACTAATTTGAGACTAATGACTTGCTTGACTCCTCCCTCGGGGTCATCCTGGTCATCTCCTATGGGTGACTTTGTATCTTCCAAAAGAGCAAGTCCAGCAATGCGTTGAATCCAACTCTATTGAGATCTCTTTACCCCTTTTCCGATCTTCTTCTGAGTAAGAGAATCATAATATATCTCTTTCCTTATCTTGCTCTTTTCCCTAGTCCTGTCCGGATTTATCGCCAAAGAAGAAATAGAAGGTAAAGTACACCAGAAAAAGGTATGGTGAGACAATGCCCTTGGAGATAACCTGACCCCTGTCATGAACCCTTCCAAGCTCCTCACCATGGATGACTTTCCAGTTGAAGGGAAGAGATTGAGTTGACCCAGTTTCATACTGAGGCCAAAGATCCAAGCAAGGGAGATATTTTATTCGGTTCCACCACAAAACCGCGTTCGACTAAAGCGCGCTCGACGAAACCGCGTAGCTGACGTCATCACAGCGCGACGAAAAAAGCATGCTGCGAACGCTAAAGCTAAAATTAACCCCTAAACCTAAACCTAACCCCCTAAACCTAATCCTAAACCTAATCCTAAACCTAACCCTTAACCTAACCCTAACCCTAAACCTAACGCTAAACCTAACGCTAAACCTAACCCTTAACCTAACGCTAAACCTAACGCTAACCCTTAACCTAACCCTAAACCTAACCCTAACGCTTAACCTAACCCTAAACCTAACCCTAACCCTTAACCTAACCCTAAACCTAACCCTTACCTTAACGTGAATCGGCTTGCTTTCAAAGCGCTATTTAAAGCACCCTTTTTTCTCCGCGGTCGCTGTTGTCGCTCTGCTGATGACGTCAGCGACGCGGTTTAATCGGGTGCGCTTTAGTGGAGCGCGGCTTTGTCGTACCACGATTTTATTCATGGATGTTTGGAGCAAAATTCTGGGCCTTTCTCCTATTTCTTTGGTTGTGGCCGTACATAGGCCAAGATTGTTATTGTTTTGGCACTCTCATGATATGTGAATCCAACTGCTGTGTTTGGAGACAATGTTGTTTATGGAATCAGAGCAGCAAATCTTGTTGGAATCAACCCATGCCTGATTTCCTACTTCAACCATTGCTGCAGCGGTAGACATGGCCCCGATGACCACCTGGTTGCTCCTCCTCTTCTTCTCCTCCACTGCTAGGAATTCCAGTCTTAAAATTAAGACACATCCTCTATTC